>NW_026651486.1:226233-466654 GCF_028751815.1 Salvia miltiorrhiza | reverse complement strand
GAGTATTATAGCTCATCTTAATGCTATGAACGAGGCCCAGCCCTTAGACTGTAATATCTTGTTGAGAACAATTCGGCACTGGCACATAATGATCTATTTCCCCTATATCCAAAGAAATCGATAGGTAAAAAATATGAGATAGAAAAATACATTAACTTCTGTTACCCTGATGCTAATGGTATAGCATTTTGATTTGCAGACATGTCTTGGAAGAAGAAGTGCGGGGACAATCTGCCCACTATTGCTTCTCCTGTCCCAGTGAGGAGCATGGTACCGGGGGTTCTGCTTCTGGGACAGGCCCCTCAGAACAGCCAATTGAAGCCGAGCTGGTCGCCCTCCCTCCTGTGGTAGAAGTCCCGGAGGGGAATGTGGAAGCCTCCCCCCCTTTGATGTAGAAGAGGTTGATGCAGGCGCCCTTGTTCATAGGAGCAGGCGTCCCAGTACTGATGGTGCTTCTGGCACCTGTGAAAGGGATATCCAGATTGTGGATATTACTGATGAAGTTCCTTCACCTGGACTCGGTCCCCGGTGTCACTCCTGACTGAACTTTCTAAGAAAAGGAAGAGGGGTTCCCTGATCTCCGTGGGGGGAGAAGGAGAAACAAGAAGGCCTGAAGAAGGCCGGTCAGTCTAAGGAGCCAGCGAAGAAGTCCACTGGTGGTTCGAAGGTCCTCCCTTCCACCGGGGGAAAGGGTAGGGAACCAGCGAAGAAGCCTGCCGGTGGATTAAAGACCCTCCCCTCTGCAGGTGGAAAAGGCAAGGGCAAAGCTGTGGCCTCTGCCGAAGAACCAGAGGATATTGTTCCTGGGCCGATTTCGAGTCTGTCGGGGCAGGCGTTAGTTGATGCCTTGATAGCTCGTGTCCATTCCAAGGACCAGGAGAAAGTGGAGAAGCTAACCCGGGGAGGTTTTAGTTACTCAGCTGTGCCAGTTGGCTCTTCAGGTACCTTACTTTTTATACTTTTTATCATAGTAAAAACGAAATTACTAACCTCTTTATTGTTCTGTCAGAATCTTTTTGTCTTCTTGCAGGTGGAGGCTCGGATGTGGGGAGCTGTTAAGTGTATTCATGACTATGATATGTCAGAAAAAGAAAGAGAGAAGGAGCAGGCGGACATCGCCAAGCGTGATGATGATGTCGCTGGGGTGGTGGAACGTCTGAGTAAGGCTGAAGCAGAGATAGCTGAGTTGAAGGCTCAGCTGGCCCAAGCAGATGTGGAGAAGTCTTCCCTGGTTTCTGAACTAACAAGGGTAACCAAGGAAAGTCATGAGAACCTGGCTAGGTTCAAGGCTGGATATGAGGAAGCCTACAAGGCGACTCGGCGTGATTGGAAGAAGACGCTCGTGGAAGCGACAGAATCGTGCCTACGTCCTGGGGGCGCGAGATCAGCGCCTGGAGTATTTCTTGTCTCCGCAGGGTCAACACTTTCTGGGGTTGATGCTGGAAGGCACCTTGGCGGCCTTCAAGCGGACTCAAGAATACCTGGAGGATTTCGGACCCCTCTTTGCCTATGTGATACAGCAGTCCGCCTCCAAGGCGTTAGAAATGGCAGGGGCGACCTCGGAGCAGCTCGCTACCCTGGATTTGCATGCCCTGATGGATAACCTCAATGATGAGGAAATAAATAAGCTGATGGGGATCCCTGTGAATTCTCCGAAAAAACCAGAATGGTGGTATCCAGTGCTGGAGAGGGCCATTCCCTATTTCGCCTTTGGGGTTGGGTCTGCTTCAGTGCCCTCCGCTCCATTGTATGCGCCTGTTGTCTCTGCTTCCCTGGCGGGCTTTGTGAACCGGCTGCGGGATCCCACCAACAAAAGTACCCGGAGTTTTTCCCAGTATGGTGTGGTGCCTCCTCTGCCCTCTGATTTGGCGGCCTCTGTTTCTGAAGATTCCGCTTCCTCCTCCTCTGCGATGGATCAGCTTTTTTCCCTGTATCGAGATGAAAAAACGTTTGTACAAGAAGCTGTGAAATTGCTGGACTTGGGGGTCCGTCTTCCCGCGGTGAAGGAAGCTGGCATGCTGCCCGTGTTCGCAGAGAGAGCCGTTTCTGGCCAAGTCTCTACGAGTGGTGTTCCTCCCCCGGTTTCATCTGCCTCTGCTCCTGCCCCTTCTGCCATTGATAGAGATGCTTCCGTTCCTCCTGCCTGAGTTAATAAAATTTTTGTAATTTTTTGGTCTGTATGAACTTAATACTTACCTCCTGTTTTTGATATGCAACTATGCCTTCTTGGCCTGTTTATATGAAATTTCTTCCCTGCTTGTACTGCTTTTTCCCTTTCATTACTTGTGTTGTTTTTGTTGTTTTCACGTTCATGTTGGATTTGTGCTTGGCCTGGTTTGACTCATTGTGCTCGTTGTCGATGTTTCTTTGATTTTCTCCTTCGAGATTTCTCTGGTTTCCGCTGTGGGGGTTCTGTTGATTCCTTCGGACAAGAGCTTTGGTTGATTCTTCTGGAAAGGATTTCACCGCCTCCTCTGACGAGGATTTGGTTGATTTCCTCCGGAAGGGATTTCACCGCCTCCTCTGGCAAGGATTTGGTTGATTCCTTTGGAAAGGATTTGGAAGGCTCCTCTGGCGAGGATTTTGGTTGACTCTTCTGACAAGAGTTTGGCGGACTCCTCTGACGAGGATTTCGCAGACTCCTCTGGCGAGGATTTTGATTGACTCTTCTAGGCAAGAGTTTAGCGGACTCCTCTGACGAGGATTTCGCAGACTCCTCTGGCGAGGATTTTGATGGACCCTTCTGGTAAAAGCTTCACCGCCTCCTCTTACGAGGATTTGGTTAACCTTTACGATAGGGATTTCCACCGCCTCCTCTTCCGAGGATTTGGTTAATTTCTTTGTCAATGATTTCGCAGCTTCCCATCCGAAGCTGCTTCCCATCCGAGCTGCTTCCCATCCAGATGCTTCCCATCCAGGCTTGAGCACTCTGCGCGGAGCATGGAGGACCCGGGGGGGTGCAACCAACTTTCGCGGCTTACGATTAAATAGTAACCCTCTGCGTGGAGCATGGAAGGCCCGGGTGGCACGACCAACTTTCACGGCTTACGATTAAATAGTAACCCTCTGCGTGGAGCATGGCAGGCCCGGGTGGCACGACCAACTTTCACGGCTTACGATTAAATAGTAACCCTCTGCGTGGAGCATGGAAGGCCCGGGTGGCACGACCAACTTTCACGGCTTACGATTACATAGTACACCCTCTGCGTGGAGCATGGAAGGCCGGGTGGCACGACCAACTTTCACGTGCTTACGATTTAAATAGTAAACCCTCTGGTGGATGGAGCATGGAAGGCCCGGGTGGCACCAACCAACTTTCACGGCTTACGATTTAAATAGTAACCCCCTGCACGGAACATGGAAAACCCGGGAGGTGTTGACCAACTTCGTGGCTTACGGTTAAGTGCAACCTCTGCACGGAGCATGGAGGACCCAGGAGGGGTGCCGAACCAACTTTAGTGGCTTATGATTATGTGCAACCTCTGCGCGGAGCATGGAGGCCCGGATGACACGACCAACTTTCGCGGCTTACGATTGAAAGAACACCCTGCACGGAAGCATGGAAAAAACCCGGGGGGTGCGACCAGCTTTCGCTGGCTTACGGTTAAGGACAACCTCTGCGCGGAGATGGAGGACCCGGGGGGTGTAACCAACTTTCGCGGCTTACGATTATGTGCCACCTCTGCGCGGAGCATGGAAGGCCCGGATGGCACGACCAACTTTCGCGGCTTACGATTGAAAGAACACCCTGCGCGGAGCATGGAAAACCCGGGGGGTGCGACCAGCTTTCGTGACTTACGGTTAAGGACAACCTCTGCGCGGAGCATGGAGGACCCGGGGGGTGTAACCAACTTTCGCGGCTTACGATTATGTGCCACCTCTGCGCGGAGCATGGAAGGCCCGGATGGCACGACCAACTTTCGCGGCTTACGATTAAATAGTATCCCTCCCTCTGCGCGGAGCATGGAAGGCCCGGATGGCGCAACCAACTTTCGCGGCTTACGAGCGCTTCCCTCCCTCTGCGCGGAGCATGGAAGGCCCGGATGGCGCAACCAACTTTTGCGGCTTACGAGCGCTTCCCTCTGCTCTGCTGGAGCGTGATCCCTCTGTTTTTCCCTTTACTTGTTGAGAAGTCATTTTTGAATTTGAAAATTGGGGATTACGGGTATACACCCTACTCCTCCCCTCTGGTGACATGTGCAATACTCTGTTATGAACATGTTGGCCCAATTACTTCTTACTCCCTTCTCCGGCCCATGAATTCGCATAAGCCCATTACCTCTTGTCCCCTTTCTCAGGCCCAATACCGTCTCTATATATACCCTTCTCCCCTTCATGACCTAGCTCAGAATCCCTTATTTTCTTTTCGCCGCCCCCAAACTGTTCTCCTCTCAAACCCTAGATCTCCCGTCTTTTTGGCTCAAAATGCCTTCCTATCTTGGTTGTAACGCCCTCAGTCAGGGGGAGTGAGTCCTTTTGCGAAAGTACGCCGGCGCCCGTTGGTGACTGAATAAACAGGACTCCCCCCCGCCTGAGGGTTTTATCTCCGAGATTCTTACAGGAGGCTCCCCCTGCTCTTTTCCACCTTCTTCTCAGACCCTAGATCTCCCGACCCTTTGTCTCTCCTTTCCTGTATCTTTCCCCATCTTGGTTGTAAAGCTCTCAATCGGGGGAGCGAGTCCTGTTAAGGGGTTGTATATTGAAAAGACAGGACTCTCCCCCGCTTGAGAGTTTTATCTCCAGGGTTCCTGAAGAAAGTTTCCCCCCTGAACCATTCCTAGCTTGGTTGTAAAGTACTCAAATAAGGGAAGTTCCCCTCAGAACATTCATATCCTTGAAGGCTTCGCTTTTTCCTCTGTGCTTCCAGTGCAGGTCTCTAGCTTTGTGATTGTGAGGAGGGGACTTCCCGTATTTGAGAGCATTATTACCAGTTTCCCGAGATCTGGAAGTTGATTGGTCTTTTCCTCCGCATTCTTTCCCTCTGGCACTTTGACTTGTTGCTTTTCTTGGTATTCTGCAGGTGTGGAGTAGATCCGGGGTGGATCTGCGGTAGATCTGGGATGAGTATTCCCCGATGGAAGAAAAAGCTTGAAGTGTTGACACATGGAGGCGAAGTCGTCAGCTCTTGATGTTTTTGTTTTCCCTTTGACCTGCTAAGAAGCAGTTTTTGTATTTAGTTTCTCCCTTATCCTGCTAGGAAGCAGTTTGTACTTTGAATTTGAAAATTGGGGATTACGGGTATCCACCCTACTCCCCCCTCTGGTGACATGTGCAATGCTCTGCATGAACATGTTAAACGGCATATGTAACGTAAGAAAACGATAATTGAAATAAACAAACACAACATCAGGGAATTCCCTAGAACCACATATCTGTTTTATTGATATCATGGCCCCGGACCTCGTTAAAACCCCTGTGGAGAAAAAGAGTATCCGGTCTACAAATGATTACTCCTGCTAAATAGCAGTTATACATAGAACTTTTTGAGTGTGTTTATATTCCATGGCCTGGGGAGAGTTCTGCCGTCTGAATCTGACAATATGTACGCTCCGCCACCCAAAACCTCTGTAACGATAAATGGTCCTTCCCAATTTGCTTCAAACTTGCCCACTGCCTTTAACGCGTCTGCTCTTTTCAATACTAGATCGCCCTTGACCAGTTTTCTTGCTCTGATCCTTTTGTCGTACCCTGCTTTGATGACACTTTTATATTTTGCTGCTCGGATTTGAGCTTCCTCTCGCTGTGCTTCCACAAGGTCGAGCTCTGTTCTTCGAAGATCGGCGTTGTGTTCCGTATCATAAGTGATAATGCGGTATGATTCCAATCTGGCTTCTGCTGGTACCACTGCATTGGATCCATATACCAACGTGAAAGGAGCCTCCCCTGTTGCCGTCTTTGGACTGGTGCGATAAGCCCAGAGGACGGTATCCAATTCTTCAACCCACTTCCCTCTGCTCTGATTCAGTCTCTTCTTGATCCCTTCACAAATAGTTCTGTTAGCCAGCTCCACCTGGCCATTGGCTTGTGGGTGGGCCACCGAGACAAAACGCTGTGTGATATCCATTCGGTCGCAGAAATCCGCGATCATTTGCCCTGTGAACTGAGTCCCGTTATCAGATACAATGATTCTTGGTACCCCGAATCTGCAACAGATGTTTCTCCAAATAAAGCGCTCCACTGTAACTTCATCAATCTTGCCCACAGCCTCGGCCTCGACCCATTTAGAAAAATAATCTACTGCCACGATGAGAAAGCATTTCCCTCCCGGTGCTGTAGGCAACTTCCCGACTATATCAATGCCCCATTTGTCAAACGGACATGCCGCGTACATAACACCCATAGGCTCCCCTGGTACATTGATTCGCCCTGCATGTCTCTGGCAAGCTTCGCACTTGCGGACGAACTCTCTGGCCTCCTTGTTGATGTGAGGCCAATAGAACCCGGCCCGGATAATTTTGCGCACAAGATCCCGAAATCCCGTATGCCCACCAGCAGCAACCTGCATGAATTTCTTGCAAAGCAAAATTAGCTTCCTCTGGAGATAAACATTTTAGCAAAGGTTTAGTGAAAGATCGTTTGAAGAGTTGGTCGTTGATTAAGCAGTAGTTCTCATAGCGAGCCCTCTGATTGGATTCTCTGCTCAGCCGCTCCCCTGTCTTCAGAAAGTGTATAATCGGAGCTCACCAATCGTCCCTGATCTCTACCGAGAACACTTGCGAAGTCTCCATCTCTCTGGTATCACAGAGTAAGATAATCTCGTCGCTTCCAAGTTTGCTCTACTGCGCTAGCCATGCGCGCCAGTAGGTCGGCCTTCGTGTTTTCCTCCCTGAGAAATCTGTTCGAGCTTAAATTCCATGAACTTTTCTTTCATTTCGCTAATTTTGGTATGGTACGCCTTCATCCTTTGATCCTTGATATTATAACCTCCCGAGAACTGTTGGGCAACCAACTGGGAATCTGTCTTTATGATGACGCACTCGGCTTTAAGCTCTGACAAGATATGAGCCCCTCTGACCACGGCCTCATATTCCGCTTCATTGTTGGATAACCGACAAGTGAATTTGATGGCGAACTGGTATGTCCCATAACCCGGCGAAGTGATATAAACCCCGATTCCACACCCTTCTTTTGTTACTGATCCATCCACGAAAGCAACCCAGAACTCTGGCACGGGACGCCGAGTTGTTTCTTGTAGGAAATCTGCCAGCGCTTGCGCCTTGATCGTCGTTCTCGGTTCATAATCCTCGTCATACTCCCCCAACTCCACAGCCCACTTAACCATTCTCCCTGACAAATCCGGGCGTCCCAAAACTTGTTTGAAAGGTAAAGCAGTGCGCACCACCACCCGATGTGACAAGAAGTAAGGTCTCAGTTTTCTTGCCGTAATCATGACTACCAGAGCAGCCTTCTCAATCTCTGTATAATTCAATTCAGAACCTTGAATAATTCGGCTGACGAAATAGATGGGCTTCTGATGGCTTCCTTCTTCCCTGATAAGCACAGAGCTGATGGCATCCTCTCCCACCGCTATATATAGATACAACGTTTCTCCCGGGACCGGCTTGGTCAGAGTAGGGAGTTTCGCTAGGTACACTTTAAGATCCTCAAATGCGGCTCGACATTCCTCTGTCCACAGAAACTTACTGCCCTTCCTCAATACTTTGAAAAATGGCATGCTCCGCTCTGCTGATCGCGAGATGAATCTGCTCAGAGCAGTGATGCGCCCATTCAGAGTCTGCACCTCCTTGATTCCTCTGGGCGGTGTCATTTCCATAATAGCTTTGACCTTTTCGGCGTTAACCTCAATTCCTGCAGGCGTGACTTTATATCCCAAGAACTTCCCTGTTGTGACCCCAAAGGTGCATTTTGCTGGATTCAACATAAGCCGATGGTCTCTGACCACCGTGAAGATCTCCTCCAGGTCAGAAACATGATCCTCTGCCCTCATACTCCGAACAAGCATATCATCCACGTATACTGAGATATTCTTAGCAAGTTGGTCTTTGAAAATTTTTTCCATCATTCGCTGATACGTGGCTCCCGCATTCTTCAGACCAAACGGCATACTCTTCCACCCATATACTCCTACAACAGACGGCAAAGGCCGTTTTGGCGATGTCTCCCCTGTTCATCTTTACCTGATGATACCCTTGGTATGCATCCATCATGGATAATAAGGCACATCCTGAAGTAGAGTCCACCAATTGATCAATCCTCGGCAGAGGATAGTGGTCCTTCGGACAAGCGGCATTTAAATCTCTGAAATCCACACACATCCTCCAAGTGTTTGTTTTCTTGGGTACCATCACCGCGTTTGAGATCCACTCTGGATATTGCACCTCCTCAATATGCCCGGCTTTTAGTAACTCATAGACCTGCTCTCTGATTGCAGCGTCCTTTTCAGCCCCAAAATTCCTTGTCCGCTGTTTCACCGGCTTAACCTTGGGATCCACATTGAGGCAATGCTCTGCTAATTCTCTATCAATTCCTTTTAGATCTGCGGTGCTGAATGCGAATACATCCGCATTTCGCCGAAGACAGCTAATGAGCTCTTCTCTGACTTGATCACTCATGGTAGATCCAACCTTTGTCTGGAAACCCTCTTTCCCTGGAAATAATTCGATCATATTGCAAACATCACTGGTGGACACCAGCGCGGTTTTCTCTGTGGAGTCTCTGTCTTTTAACAAATCCGCCAACTCTTGGCGCTCTTCTGCTGGGGCGTGCACCTCGCCCACTTTCCCCCTCTTCCGAGCGTCCGACCCCTCTGTCCGTCTTTCCCTTTTCTGTCCCGCTGACTGTGTAAGCATTTGTACGTGGCATGCTTTTGATGTTGTTTGATCGCCGCAAACTTCTCCCACTCTTCCACCCTCAATTGGAAACTTCATTTTTAGGTGAAACAAAGAGATAACCGCCCTGAACGCCGTCAAGGCAGGCCGGCCGAGTATGACATTGTACGAGGGTTTAGGCATATCCACCACTAAGAACCGTACCATCCTTGTTTTGTTGCCCGCAACTGCACTACCAAGAATCAATGGCAGCTCTACATATCCTAGAGGCATGACCATTTCTCCCCCGAACCCAAACAGAGGGGCGTTTGTCGGCTCAATATGAGCGTTGATTCCCATATTTTGAAGACATTCCTTATACAAGATGTTTACAGCGCTGCCCGAATCTACGAAAATACGGTGAATGATGCAGCCGGCAATGTCTGCCGTAATGACCAGCGCATCATCATGCGGGTACATCAATGTGCGTATATCTTCTGCTCCAAAGGTGATCGCAGGCTTTTCCGCTGCATTCGTGATTTCCATGACCCTTTTAGGATAGTACCCTGTTTTGACTGCTCTGACGACTTGTTTTTTGGCCCGATTTGATGTGGGCATCCCGTTCTCTCCGCAAATCATGTGAACTTCCCTCCTGTATGGGGGGGGAGGAGGAGCTTGCCTGTCTGCCCCCTCTCTGCGATTATCCCGGTTGTCATCAAGCCTGCGATCTTTGTTGTTTCCCTGCTCTTGTCGCTGATCCCGGTTATTTCTTTGATCCCTCTGATCTCGCTGATCCCTCTGATCCCGCTGATCTCTCTGATCAGTCCTCCTCTGGCCCTCATTTCCTCTGTCAATGAAGTGGTCGAGATATTCCTGATGCACCAGTAATTCCAATTGGTGTTTAAGATGTCCATAATATTTCGTGTAATGCCCGAAGGAATTGTGATATTCGCACAACTTATTATTAGGCCCCTCCTGTGGCGGCCCCGTCCGGTAGGTTCCCGGTGCCCGAAAGAACGGCTGATCCTTTATCAAATGAAAATTTTCTTCTTGTGGCTTATTCAAAGGTGTGTACTCGGTAAACCGCGTAACTTCATTCACTGTGCGCTGCTGTTGAGACGGCATTCCTCCCTGAGGTGGCAATACCCTGGGAGGCAACCCTCTGAACGGGGCCCTTTCTTGATGTCTCTGTCTTTCGGGTGCTTCCTCAGCTTTCTTGACCCTATGCTTATCATTCTCCACTTTTCTTGCCATCTTGGCATCTTCCAACTGCAAATAACCTGGCAACCTTGCCATAATGTCATCAAAATCCCTTGCTGGACGAATTTGCAATTCGTCAAAGAAGATTCCTGGCCTGAGTCCTCTGACATAGGCGCAATTCTTGATTTGCGATTCTGCCTCTGGTACCTCCAGAGCAGCGAGATTAAATCTTGTTGTATATTCCCGCAACGTTTCACCCTGATCTTGCTTGATATCCATTAGCGAAAGAGCTGATTTCCCTACCCTCCGCGAACTCGCGAACTGACGTAAAAAACGAGTTTGTAGATCCTCAAAGGAATGAATAGAGTTCGGGGGAAGCATCCCAAACCACAACTGAGCCGGGCCAGTAAGCGTAGTTGAAAAGATGCGGCACTTGATGCCCTCCGTGTACATATGCAACGTGACTAACCCTTCAAACCGATTGAGGTGCACCTCTGGATCGGTAGTGCCATCATAATCCAGCGAGATAGGCTTGTAGCTTCTAGGTAGGGTATCTGCCAGAATATCCTCAGAGAAAGGACTACGGTTGCTGACGGGGTGAAATCGCGAAGTCTTGGCCCTCTTGTTCCCTGTATGCTTCCCCTGCTCCCTTCTGTCTTTGGGCGCATCACGAGCGTGGCGCTTGTGGATTCTATATTCAGGTCTACCAGAGGAATACTCCGGTTCCCGTTCCTCTGACCTTTCTGTGTAGCGCGATTTTTCTGATCGATGGGACTTCTCTACCCGGTGCGATTTTCCTGACCTTTGTTCCCTATCCTCCCTTCGGGATTTCTCCCTCAGTGATTCCTCCAGATCCTGGAGTTGATGTTTCAGCTGGGACACTTGGTTTTTCAACCTTGCTTTTTCCTTTGGTCTCTCCTCTTCAAACACCAGGGAGACGGATTGACTATCAGACTCGTCAACCCGCTCTCTTCTGACCACACTGTTGAGTCTGACCCGGCTCCCCTCTGGTCTTCTTTCCACTTCCCTGTCAGCCGGGTCCCCTTGCATTCCAGAGGCATCGCGGCCTGTTTGTTGATTGCTAAAGTGTTTACCTCCTGGGCAGTTGGAGGTGGGGCCTCAGTGCCCTGCGGGTTTGCTGCTCCAACCAGGGGAGCTACAGTAGGCATGATAGACAGCATCGGAGTTCCCATTGCCTGGCGCATGTTGGCGTAACTGAGCAAGGCCATCATCTGCTCTGCTATCCCAAAGTTAATCGATCCCCCACCAGATGTGGGGGCCAAGCTCGGCACCTCTGATCCTGGCGTCACCAGAGCAGACCTCTGGAAGTTACCATTCAATCCCATCAGCGGAGTAACCGAAACAGCGGGGAATCCCGGTGGCGTAGCGAAGGTTGTGTTGCCCTGCAAGTTGTTGAACAATGAGGTAGGCACCTCAGTGGTAAGCGCAGCGGAGTCGAACTCCTTTTCTAGGTTGCAGTGTGCATCAGAGGATCCCATGGTACCTACACATAAACAAAGTGAGAAACCATTCTAACGACGAAAGGATAAACCCCTTATTACCGATTGGAGTCCCGATATAAGAAATCCAATAAGAAATCCCGGCTACCGGTACAGAGACCGTTAAAAAATTCCCCACGCAGTAACTCTATACACTGGGAAATAAACCCAGGGCATAGATTAAGAAAACAGAGCCCGCATAACGGTGGTTTCCCCCGTGAACCCCCACCAAAGTCCGGCGGAGAAAACAGAGCACCCAGAGAACCAAAATAGGAAATCCAAAGACAAGCAAAAACAGGGCAACCACCAACAAACTTATTAGCGTAATACGTTAGAAATGATAGATAAACGAGAGCTATGTAAGGAAACGAACAAGATTAACACGGCAATCAACCCAAGATTAACATGATCCTGTCTTATAATAATCACAAAGCCTATAAACAACAGGATTATCACGACCATCCCCCAAATTATTAGCGCAAGGCAATATTCAACGTATAGGACGAAAATTAGTCTAAGCAAGCACGAAGGACATCCATAATTATTCTTTTAAACGTAAATTATCCACCCATCAGCAACACAAACCTCATGATAACAACATCAAAACACTAATCGACGTATTAATCGGTGCGAAACCCGTAAATTAACAGTAAAGAAGTTCATGAGACAAGAGACAAAGTGCGAAATAATCTTTCATCAGTTCAAAGCCCCTAATTAACAACAAACCCTCACATCCTCCCAAAAACAGAATAATACTCAACAGCCCACAAGCACAATTCAAAGATTATCGGAGAAAACATGAAGATCACCCACAATTATCCCGTTTATACGCAAAACACCCGTATACTAACAGCATAAACCCAAGATACCGGCGATACGAGGTCAATCCACAGTTCATCGACGCAAAACACTAGATCCGTAAGAAAAAAGCACCCAACATAATCAAAACAGAGCCTCACACCACAATTTTCCCATATAAAACATTAGATCAGTGAAGAAAGCATCAATTCTACCAGGAAACCCTTCGTGCGTAAACAATTAACCCAAACAAACGGTGAATAAACGTAGAATTCCCCGATTCATGATTTGTGCCCGTCGCCACCTTTCCTCATGCACCAAAAACATAAATCAACGCACATCACAGCAGATTATCAGTATATTAAACCAGAAGACGCAATTAACCGATTAAAAACAGCTGGGTGTCCGAATTATCGGCTCGATTGGTGCCAACACCCGCAAATCCGATTGGAATTTCAGATCTGCGTACGCCGGCGACCGTGATCTCACGTCCTAGCCCAGTAACTTTCCCACAGACGGCGCCAGTTGGTGTTTTATGAAACCAACACCTAAAACTACAAAGTGAAATCATAAACTATACCTAGTGCGATTGACTGAAGAAGACGAAGTGAATGATCGGAAACTTTGCACTAGAGAAAAATAGCTGTTATATTCAAAAGTATCAGATAGCGTAAATGTAATACACGAGCACGAGACCTATTTATAGATTACAATTGAGGGTAAAAAGGTAAAATCGATGCTAGTGCATGCGTTTGACGTGATTGAAGGGTATATCAGGAATTTCATCTTCACGCGGGAAAATCCTCCGCGTCTTTGGCGATCCTTCTGAAAGAGGCGATCTCTCTGGCACGGATGACTTCTCTGGCGTGGAGGACTTCTCTGGCGATGGTGACTTCTCTGAGGGGGATGACTTCTCTGATGGAATTGACTTCTCTGATGGAATTGGCTTCTCTGGTGAGTGTATCTCTTCTGCCATATTCGTCCCGCCAGTGGGGTCGATTCCTCTGATTTGTATTCTTTCCCTACTCTGCACATATTACTCCTCATCAGTTATTTTTATAATTATATGGGTATATATGTATTTTGGACTTTTAGAAAATTGCTCTTTTTGTTTTTAATAATTTTATACTCTCTCCATCATATAAGAGTATGTATTTTTTGCTATTTTAGTATGAGCCATACAATGTGTGTTTTTTTATTTTGGGATATTACCCCATCATATAACACATCTCTTTTTCCACTCATAACACTTATTTAATTTAATAGTATTTATTAAAATTCGTGCTACCAAAATTGATGCACAGTATTAAAGGACGAAGGGAATATTTATTTTAAATTTGACAAGATCTTAAGAAAATTTCATGTGTAGTTAGAATTTAATTAAAATTTGTTAACATTTTAATTGAGGGTGTCTTCTATTTGACAATGGAAAATAGTATATATTTTCACTATTTTTCACTATTTTTATATGAGTATTATATGGTAGAGAAAAAATTACAATACTTTGTTTCTTCTCCCTTTTAACTTAAATTCATAATAATATTAATAAGATTGTAGCGTGATACTATTTGTTTGTGTTTTCCTTCCAAAAGAATATGAGATAAAAAAAATATTATATAATAAAAATTTTCATATTTTCTTATGGGGTTATTGCCAGAAAATACATATACTTTGTCAATTTTCTGGTTTATATCATGACTTTATAATTTGGCCAGAAAATACATCAATTTTCAATTTAATTGCAATTATAACATGACTTTATAGTCTGGCAAAAAAATACACCAATTTTCAATTTATTCTCAATTATAACATGACCTTATTTAGATTATTTTTCATCATAGATGTATTAATATTTATTGTATTTATATTAAATTTTTATTTATAAAATATTTTTAATTGATTGATTAATTTTTATAAAAATTAAGTTAGATGATTAATTATTTCATAATAATTATTTCATAATATATATATATATATATGTATGTATTTTTAAGCCATCAATATAATATCTTGTTTATATATATATATATATATATATATATATATATATTTGATTTTAATATTCTATTACTATATTATATATATAATAAGTATATATTTATTTAAATTGTGAAATTATAAAATATTAGGACCAATTAAAAAAATTACGTACATATATAATAGAAACTATGTTAAAAAGTAAATAATATTATATATTATTTACATATAGATGTATATTTATCAAATATATATGTATTTATATATAGTATATTGTGAGATGAAAAGAAAATTAAAAATATTTAATGTATTAAACTTGATATTATTATACTAAATTAATTACAAGGTCATGTTATAATTGAGAATAAATTGAAACTTGGTGTATTTTTTGGCCAAACTATAAAGTCATGTTATAATTGCTATTAAATTGAAAATTGATGTATTTTCTGACAAAATTATAAGGTCATGATATAAACCAGAAAATTGACAAAGTATATGTATTTTCTGGCAATAACCCCTTTTCTTATCTTTATTTTCTCGCTATAAATTTACCAACTATTTTGGTGTCCAATTTTATGTTCGAAATTGGTATCTAACTTTTCTTTAAAATCGTAATATGGCAGTAAAATTATGTAGAGCAAGAAGAAGGAGTGTCGAGAAGATGATCTACAAAATACCTCCATAAACACACATTGGTCATTGTTTACGGAATACAAAAAATTCACTTCTTGTCGTCAAGGGAATATCAAGCGATACGAATTTTTATTTGTGAACAGTGAGGTTTAGTATTCAAATTACATTGTTTTCCCTCTTCAAGTAAAAAAAATCGCTTCTTTAAAAACGTCATAGAAATATGTATTGACATTACTTTTATAAATATTTATAGGTAGATTGTGTTATTTACCACACTCTATAGGGAAACTAGCTTTTACAAAAATTACTACCCGACACATTACCTCCTCGTTCCATACTCACCCCTTTGCAACAATCTATATCTATATATAATATAAAAGAGGAGTTCAACGGTTACTTTTTCCTGCCATAATTTAAATCTACAATTATTTTTTAAATTTCAGTTATTAACTACATTTCATCTTAATTATTTCTGCCACATTTTCGTGAAGAGCAGTTTTTGTTTTTTCAAACTAAACTTCTTTTCTTTTCTTTTTTCTTTTTTTTGTTTTTTACTTTTTTTCCTCTCTTTTTGAAAATCATGCAATTTGAGTAATAATAAAATATTCAATATGTATATCAAATTAAAGATCACGAGATTACCTTTAATTTGATAATAGGTATAAAATATATTTAAGATAATAAAGATATTGAAATTTAAAGTTTTAAACTACATTTGTTTTCTCTCTCATCTCTCTACTTATTTTTCTTAAATGATACTTTCGTTATATACTTTATTTATTTTTTTCATTTAGATTTTATTTTATTTTCTTTACTTTTCTTTTGTTTTTCGATTTTATCTTATTCTTTTTTGTGCATAACATGTTTATGTAAGATTTCATATATATATATATATATATATATATATATATATATATATAATTATATCTTTTTCTGCTATGATTTCATAGATTTTTTTTAGAACTTTTAAAATTAAAAAATAGAATAATAAGCTATGTTAAATTAAAATTTTAAACCAGTATTTTTAAATTTAAATATACTCATGTATTTATTTTTATTTTTGTGTATTTAAAGAGAAATAAGTAGGTATCATGTTTTGTGTTTTACATGTTTTTTAATTATAATAATTTAGAATGTAACAAAGGTGAAGGAAAATATATTGGTTCATTATATACCTCTTTTTTAAAATAAATTTTTTGTATTTATTTTAATATAACTTTGTAGATGAATAATTAATTATATATATTAAGAATATAATTTCAAATATATTTTTTCATTTATGTTTGTGTATGGAATGATTTATTTACTTATTTATTGTGACGTGTAATAATAATAATAATAATAATAATAATAATAATAATAATAATAATAATAATAATAATAATAATAATAATAATAATTTTCAATTCTTTAATAACTATAATTACACTTTAAATAAAATTAAAAATTTTATGTTTTCAAATTTGAATTTTTATTGAGTAATTGATGTTTATTATTATTTTTTATTTATAAAATATATTTAGCATTTTTTTATGTTTTGATTATGTTGAATATTTATATTTATTTAAACATGTCGTTTAGTTTGGATACTCACCGTGCATGGCACGGTTGAATGTACTAGTAAGAACTTAAATTGAACTTTCGTCACAATATCTAACAAAAAAAAAATTCAAAAACTTTCAAATAATTCGACACGACTAACAAATAGACAAGATTTTCCAATCCAATAATCGGAGGCAAAGCTATGTCAATTGATGGAATATATCTTTATTTTTCAAATAGTTTGGTTTTTTAAGGCAGTGTATGTATCTTTGACCTTTTCAAATCCCAAAGTTTGATTAAAAGCTCAAACTTCTCGAATGGAAATGGATAAAAATAAAATAAAAAATAAAATAATCTTTTCCCGATAACAAATCGAAAATCAATTATTTCTAAAACATTCATTTTAACATAATGGCGATTTACGTAAAATAATTACTGTACCTTGAGACTTGGCAGTTGGCAATGTAGAAAAAAAACATTATTTCGATATCACAAGATTGAAGTGAGAGGTGAGTAGTGAAGTAGTGGTTGTACATTCACTGCATCGCCACGTGACAGCAACGTCACTCAAGCATTTTGCCCGCACGTGGCGAGAGATGAATAGTCTTAGCCACTGACGACGTCGTTTCACCAGCCTGTAAAGTCTTTCTTGACCAAGACTGACAAATTCCAGTGTGATTACGACACATGACTTTGTCATAGACAAGCATCAATACTTACACCAAAGGCCCATATAAACTAGGCTGGGCTTTCAAGTATTAAAGCCCAATTCATAATAGGCCAAGAATTGTGCGATTATTGGGCCTCTCCTTTTTATATTTTGGTGCTTGATGGTTTAAAATTTTGGTTTCAAGAAACTTGGAATTGAGCTATTGGGTAGACTAGAGGTCCAAGTCAATAGTTGGATTTGTTGTATGAATATTGATTTTGGAGAATAAAGTCTTATAGTGAAATAGTTTATGATGATCGAACGTGAGATGTAAATCTTGATCACTTATAATTGAAAGATTCTAATTTTATATGATTCGGTAATTGGCATAAAGATAGACTCAAAATTCAATCTAGTGTCAACTTGTAGTAAGAAAACTTTGCCTTTTTATACCCTTTATAGAAAAGCTTTCACTATTCCAACTAAAGATTGGGAGAGTTTAGTCACCATAGGCTCATAGCATTCTTATTTCAAACATAACGACAAATTTTTATCGTAGCATGCTAACTAGAACAATTTATTAAGTTCCATACTTCATATTTACCTAATTACCTTAATCCAATCAAACGAGACATGTTTATTATAAATGCTGTACGTGTAGTGTCTGCACAAGTTATGAAACAAGGGGGAAAAATCCAAAACAATCAATTATTAGTTTTTACCTATCCATCCATTGAATGTCAAAATCAAATTCTTATTCGTAGTACTTTCACCATATCATACTTTGCCACATGTGAGGTTAATACATCGCCCCTAAAAGGGGGCTTATCCCTATCTATCTAAATCATTTTATGAAAAGAAAAATACTACTTTTCAAACTCCAGAGCCATAGTTTCAATGTCACGAGGAATCAATACAAAGCTCTTAGGTCGGATGTGGGGAAGCAAAATTCTATTGCCACCTCCTCATTATCCATCACTTTCTCTTGTACCACTCTTTCTTTTGCTATAGATGGCTTCAATTTTAGAAAACAACAATTTTCTACAAGTAGTTTAATTTTTGTTTTATTTTATCAACCCATCATTTTAACTGTCCGCTTCTCTAAAACAAAAGAGTGAAAATTTAAGATGTCCTACTCCTTCAGTTATACATGAAAAATATCGTATTCACTCCGTCTCAATAGTAGTGTCTCATAGCT
Organism: Salvia miltiorrhiza; assembly: GCF_028751815.1. Lineage (NCBI taxonomy): Eukaryota > Viridiplantae > Streptophyta > Magnoliopsida > Lamiales > Lamiaceae > Salvia > Salvia miltiorrhiza. Next base: position 448,390 of record NW_026651486.1, on the reverse strand, counting down.
TTTGGGCACGAAGATTAAGAAATGTGTAAAAAGTAGATAAAGTGGATTGGTGAAAATTATTTAAATATTAAATATAGAGAGAGAATATATATTGCCAAAAAGTGAATGAGATATTTATATTAGGACGACCAAGGACGGATCCAGAATTTTTTTGTTACAGGGGCACAAAAAAACTGTAAATATAAAATACATTAAAAAAATTACTATATAATAATCCAAGTCTATTACTAAAAATGATTACTACATAATAATTCAAATTTATTAGAAATTGAGAGTTTAAAATTTTGGTTATTTGTTATATACTTTAATTAAATATATATACAAATAAATACACACACACACACACACATATATATATATATATATATATATATATACTTAATAAAAATAATTTAAAAATTTGTGGGGGCACGTACGTCCGTCCCTGGGGATGACCCAAAAAGAAAAGTGGGACATTGCTATTGGGACGGAGGAGTCTTTTATAAATAAAAACAATCTATGCCCAAAATTTAAAATCCTTGATGAAGATAACTTTGCTTGATTTTTTGTGAAAATCTTATACATTTGACCGATTTAATAACTATCAGTTAGAAATGTGTAAGGAATTTTTTAAAAAGAGAACAATTTGATAGCTATCAGTTAAGAGTTCATTTAGCTGATGGGTGGCTAGATTTTTTAGCCGCTCAGGCGGCCAGACCACATCATCGGACGGCCAAATCATTTGACCAGGTGGCCATATCATCTAGCCACTCAAATCATCTAGCTGCTCGGTAAAATGATTTGGTCGCCGGTGAAATGATTTAACCGCCTGGGCGGCTAGATGATTTGGGCGCGAACTATTAGGAACACATAAAAAAAGCCATGTAACACACAAATATGATACATTAAATCAACACTTATAAATCAATCTAAAATCTCATCACATGTAGTGAGATCTTAGATTGATTTGTAGATATTGATTTAATATATCTTATGGCTGATATTTACATGGAGGGAGGAATTTTTTTATCAATTTTTAATATGGTTATGCATCACTATATACTGTTTTATTCATTATACTCATGATCTCACGAAAAATATCAATCTCATTAGAACCTACCCTTTATATATATATATATATGGGCGCGCTCCAGTGAGACCCCATAATTTTCGTGAAACACTAGGACAATGAATAAGACATATAATACTAATAAACAAAACGTATATCTAATGAACAAGATGTATATACTGATGAACAATGCAGTATATGCTGATGAATAACAAAATTTAAAATATTTTGCTCCCTCCAGGATTCGAACCCTGCGAAAAAAAATCACCCTCCAGATACAATATCAGTCATAGGATTGATAAAATAAACACACCAGATCGTGCCCTAGATCTCACTAAAATTAGGGGGTCTCATTGGAGCGCCCCTATATATATATATATATATATATATATATATAATTAAACAAATATTTATAGAGATTGTCATGATACTAGTTTTGGGAAGGTTATGTAATTAAACAAATAAAGTGCATTTCACATATTTTCGACTAATTTGGGTTTCTTTTTTCTTTATCTTATTGTACAGAATTAATTGTATTTTTAATTTTAAACTCCATATCTATTATCAGAAAAAAGAAATATGCTAACTTAAATTGACAGGAAAAAAAATATTTCCACTAATCCTGAAAACATAATCGAAGATATTTGTCTCTCTTATTGACATAAGGGAACATGTGACATGTAACAAAGTCGATTCATGTCTAAAGTTATTTTCATATAATTTTTTATTTTCGTGATATAATTATGTGAGTTGATTATTTGGTGCAAAACATTACTTTACATGTTAGAATTGCTTGCTTCTTCCATGACTCAAAACTCAAAAGATGCACTTTAGAGGACACGTTGATGTTAATGATAAAGCAAAACTAATTATCTTGCCTAGCTAAAAATAATAATATGTAAATATATATATATATATATATATATATATATATATATATTTAAATAAGTAATAAAGATTAAAAAAATGACACATTATATCATTTTGAGTATGTTACAATTGACGCTCTAAAGTCTAAACCAGTACTTCTGTATTTTGATCTCTAGTATGTTTTTTAAATGGGTATTTTATGTATAATATTAACGTCGTACATAGTTGATAAATAGTCTGCAACAATAATACGAATAAGCATAGAAGTACAATAGTAATTAAATAGCTTATAAAATTGTGAATGTCCTTATTTTTTTTTTTGGGAGACAAATTGTCAATTTCATTATTCAATAAAATCTCATTTGCTGCGTAGAAGTGGGAATTAGTATATTATTAGCTGTTGTCCAATTTATCCATCCTTTTCGCAAGCAATTATCATATTATCAATCAAGTAAATCAAAACTATGCACTAGATAATTAATGGATACCCTTTATAAGAAGAATACCTATAAATCTTTTTCTATGATTGGTGAGGCTGAAAGGGTGAAATATGAAGGCAGAATTTGGGAACCCACGATAAAATTTTCCTCGTCTTGGAGGAGCTCACTGAGTTAAAAGAATGAATTCAATGTGCATATGTTGGTATAGCGATATGTGTTAATGCATAAAATCAAAGATTATAAGTTTGAGTCCACCATGTTACGGTGTTTTTATCAAAAGTGGCATCTTTCAATTCAACAATAATCTTTTTATTCATTTTATTTAGTGTGTTGTGTGTTTCAATTGAACAATAATCTTTTTGTTCACTTTATTTAGTATGTTGTGTTTCAATTCCACAATACTCTTTTTATTCATTTTATTTAGTACTAGTGTATTACCCGTCGAATTTCGACGGGTACATATTTTTTGTAATTTATATATTTTATGTTATTCTTGTGATAATTATATAAAATAATTTTTTATGTAAATTATTTATATAATTAAGTAAATTAAATTAAATTAGTAATACATTTTAAATTATATTAATCTCAACAACTTTAAGCAATTAAATTATTAATTTTGTTGAGATCATAAAAATACCTATTAGTTTTCATATGAAATTTTATAAAAAGTTAACGCGTAAGAAAAAAAGAGAGTAGAAATACATATAAATTTGACATAGGCATGATGGCGGATTGATTTGTTGCATTTGTTGTTACAAGATTTATTAATTTTGTTCAAAATTTTTTTTTTTTTTTTTGCCTTTTGACCATAATTTTATATAGAGATTGAAAAATCATAATTGAATTGTGAGTATCATATAATTCCGAACTTCTAAAAGCATAACTAATTATGAAAATAATCTCGCCTGATATTTAAAAGACCATAACTGATTTATCGAACATCGTATCATTTGGAGTTTTAAGACCAACCAAGTTGTGGGCATCATCTCGTCGCAAACTTGACAGATCATCTCTAACTTCTGAGCATTATCTTGTCTGAAACATGAAAGAGAATCATCTCGTCTAAAACTTGAAAGAGCATCATCTCGTCTGGAGTTTTGAGCATCATCTCATCTAGAGTTTGAGAGAGCATCATCAAATATGAAATTATATTCAACCATGACTCCAATTGTCAACTATCTAACAAACATAACTCTAACAATTTAGATATTTTATTTATATATGTAATTTTATTAGTTCAAACTCTAGAGAGAAATGAAAGAGAAGAGATCTTAAAGCAGTAAAAGAGAGAGCGTGTGCTTTATTTCATCATCGTAGGTATTTATAGGCATTACAGTCGGGGTAAAGTAGTAAATTCGTTTGGTCATCTATTCCGCATGCTCGCCATTAAACTAATTAAGGCTATTATTAGATTATAACTTGTCAGGTCGTTGTCCCCTAATTACAGAGCTGGATTCTGTCCTCATCATCCCTCTCTGTCTAGTAGCTCTGGATTTCCTCCCTTGGGGCAGACTTTTACTCTTTGGCTCCGCTCTGCTAAATAGCTCCGCCTTCTGGCGTGTGGCTCCGCGCTCTGGCTCCAATAGCTTAGCTCTGACTCTGGATCTGGCGATTAGGCTTTGGCTCTGACTCTGGATCTGGCGACTTGGCTCTGGCTCTGACTTTAATGACTTAGCTCTGGCATCTCTGCTCTGGCAGCTCTGCTCTGGCAACTTGGCTCTGGCCCTCTGGAAGCTCTGCTCTGGTTAGCTCTGGCTCTGGCAGCTTTACTCTGGAAGCTCTGCTCTGGCAACTCTGCTCTGGCAGCTCTGCTCTGGAAGCTTTGCTCTGGCATCTCTGCTCTGGTTAGCTTTAGCTCTGGCATCTCTGCTCTAGCTAGCTCTGGCTCTGGCATCTCTGCTCTGGTAGCTCTGCTTTGGCAGCTCAACTCAGCGGTGACTCGGCAGCGGACGAACCGCAAGCTCAGCGGCGACTATTTCGCCGGAGTTTAGAAGAAGGAACGGCAACGGGTTATAGGAAAAAGAAATCTTAGGGCTCTTGTATTAATTGCTTCGAATGGAGAATTCTCATGGGTTTAAGAAGTGGAAACAGAATCGAACTAATTAAGGAATGAAAGAGGGAGTCAGAGATGAGGCGGAGCAACGCCGCCCTTAGGACGGCGGCGACGCCTGAATTTAGAGGGAGAGAGAGGCGGACAGTTTAAGGGGGGAATTGAGGCTCAATTTGAGTGTGCAATCGACTTTAGAGAGATAAAAGGATTGAGAGAAGAGAGAGACAATGAAGGGGGAGACGACGCCGACCTGATTCAGGGACGGCGGCAATGGGGTGAGGAAAATGGAGGCGTGAGGAAGAGGGAGGCGTGACTTTTATTTTAGAAGTGAGAATGAGAATATATAAATTGGATTCTCAAATGCCACGTTGCAAATTGAGATTGAAAAGAAAGAATTTGAGGCCTGCCACGTAGGCTAAGGCCTAATCGTATTATAGAATAAATATTATTATTATTATTATTATTATTATTATTATTGTTGTTGTTGTTGTTGTTGTTGTTGTAGTAATGGACGAACAGAAGCAAATAAAGTTTGCAGAAATGAAAAATATATTTTTCTTCCCTATATAAATAAAATGTATGGATTTATTTTATAAAAAATAAAAATAAAATTTTAATTATTTTGATAGACATATAATAAGATTTTGTTTTAAAGTAATCAGTTTATAGAATTTGTGCCTTATTATGCAAACATGTAAATCAATGACCGGACCCGTTTATAATTTACATATACGTGCATGTCTCAATTCAAACTTAATTCAAAATTAATTTTATTGAAAATTAAGAATATAAATATTATATATATAAGATTTTCTTGTGCTTTCAATGGTTTTTTTAGGTTTTTTCTTTTCCTTTTTAATAAAATCACAATTTAATAATAAATATAAATATATATATATATACACACAATATAATATATTGCAACATATACATATAATATGTACACTATTGAGAAATATAAAATTAATACTCCCTCCGTCCACGAAATGAGTACCCATATTTCCTTTTTGGTCCGTCCACCAAATGAGTACCCATTTCCTTTTTTGGTAAGTGTACCCCACACATCCCACTCACAATAAAAGTGGGTCCCTTATTCCACTTACACACACTTAATCAATTTCTTAAAATCCGTGTCACCCCCAAATGGGTACTCATTTCGTGGACGGAGGGAGTAACAAATATACATCTAATCACTAACATTCAATTAAAATAATTTATCGTATATAGATTATAATTTTTTTCTTATCAGACATGTAAATCTAATTTTTATCTAGAAAAAATAAATAATAAAATTTATTAATTTAGATTATATGTAATGTTAATATTATATATATATATATATATATCATTAATTATATTTATTATGATTAATGAATCTTTATATAGAATGTAATAGTTAATTAATTAATATATGATGAAGATTATATATGGTAAATTTTGAAATGGTGAGATTTTAGATATGCCACATAGGTTAAGGCTTAATCCTATTATATAATAGATGTTGCGTGTTTCAATAACACCATACTCTTTCTATTCACTTTATTTAGTGTGTTGGTTTTGACATTGCACTTTACTTTTAGTATTATTTGTAAGATATATAGTGTTTGCCTACGTACGTATTACAATAAAATAGAAATGTAGGAAATCAGATTTTAAAATAAACAAATTGAAATGAAATTATAAGGAAATAATTAACCCACAGAACATATTAGTCGAGTCGATGAGGTTTCTCTAATTGCAAGACGAGATATACCCTGAAGATAAAACGACTTCATCTCATAGGTAGCAGCACCGCAGACAAATGAGCTCCGACGAACTGAAACGTGGCGAGAACAAAACTCAATTAATGTATGCAGAGAGAAGTGAAGCTAGTGTGCAGATGTTTGCTGGTTTGTTAGAATGCATGAATGACTGTCCTATTTATAGGTACAATCCATTTATGGAGGAGCCTGCATCCTTCGATTCCCTTAAAGACAGGGAGCTGAAATTCAAACCTGTTGGGAGGTTTCTCTTGTAACAGCTGACGTCTCATCAAGACTCACATGTCCCATAATGTCGAGGGTTTCTGGTTGTTGTGGGACAGCTTCTGACGAGAGACCAACGAGTCCTCCTGACCAACTATGGGGATGGGTCCCATGTGCATGTATGGGCCCAAGGGGTTGGGCCTCGATCTTTTGGGTCGAAGAAATCAGAGTCCAAATAATTAGTCCAATAAAGTCCAAGGTTTAGCCCACCCAAAGACCAATTATCAAGATCAAGTCTCCATTTGTCAAAGCAAATTGTGTGGTGAGGGGCCTAAAACCTTGACTAGGTATGTTAACTTTTTTTTTTGTCTGTTTTGGTTTACCTCATCTACACACTCATTTTGCCCAAAGCAAAGTGTGTATGTGGGAGGAGAGTCAACCTGTTTTCATTTGTTGTTGGTAATCCTCCTTCTAACACCTTTTGCCTAAAGCAAAGTGTGTGAGTAAGGAGGAATACACGTCTGTGTTTAGTTGTTTTCTTTGTTTTTTCAGTCTGGTTCACATGAAGGATGTACACATCGAGCGCAATAGAGTCAGATTCACCACCCCTAAGTAGCGTGTTACTTCTGTTGCAGTCACTCAACCATTTTCCTAGCGACTAATAACAAAGAGAAGACAGATGGCCCAACTACTCTGAGTGTTAATGAAGAGGCCCGTTTGGGCATAATAGAAGATGTTGTGATGAAGACAAGGAACACACTTTTTGCCTACTTTGCACGCGCTGAATTCAGGTATCCACTTGAACCCTCCTCTCGACCAAACCCTCCATTTGTTTTAAGTTATTTTTGTTTTAGTCTTTCGAGGCTGTTATGATTTTATTTCCCATTAGAGTCTGTTTGCCCTGCCCCCTCTACACACCCACTTTGCTCAAAGCAAAATGTGTGTATGGGAGGGGGCCGGATGGGGGGAGGACGATGGTTTGTTCCCTATTGTTTTGGATAATCCTTCTTCGCACACCCTTTGCTTAAGACAAATTGTGTAAGTGGTGGGAGACCCAAACTTTTTTGCTTTTCTTTTTTGCTTGTATTGTCGGGTTGGTCTATTATTTTTGTGATCAAATAAGAATGATTGTTTTCTAGGTTTTGATTTTGCAAGTAGTTTGAAATTTAAGTTTAAAGCATGTCATATGTAGTTGATGAAGATGGATAAGATTGTGGATACAATCACAAGGTTTTTTAGCTTAAACTGATGCAATAAACCTCGACTAAAGGTTACTCGTTGGTGATGATTGTCGTTAATCAAGTTGTGGACCTCCAGTGGTGAATTTCAAACTCAAATGCTAACTAACAAAGGCCGTAGAAGAATAGTTGCAATCGTCCCCAATGAGATACCAAGCGGTGCGACCCCCTGTGTGTGAACAGTGAGGTCTCGGGACCCCGAATCATATTAAGTGTTAAAAAAAATTCAATATAAATAATAAACAAATATTCATACCCTTTTTTTTCCTGAATAAATAGATAGTGGAATCACACTGTTATTTGGCTAAGCTGCCAAAAGTGGATATATATATCAAATATAAGGAAGAAGGCGTGGCACTTAAGACTTGAGAGTTCAAATGGTCAATCAAGAATACCAATATTATTTTTCAATTAATTTCATAATATATATTATAGATACATTCAAAGTTATGGATGAGTTGACTAGAAATGGTTTGATTCATTTCACTTATTGGATGCATTGAACTTAGTTAATTTAATCATGTATACATGCACACCATGATTTCCATTATACGTTTTTAAACGAAAAGGGAAGTAAAACTGCAAGTTGTCACGTAGTTGTATATGCATAAAGAAACATATGTTATACGAATATCGATCATCATCCACTCCTTATCCATAGTTATTTTATCTCTCATCTTTTTTCATTTCTAGAAATGGATTTATGTCCTTACTAAAACAAACATTGTAGACGTCATGCGCAAAATTAAAAGAAATTTCAATAAATGAATTAATTATTTTATTTAAAATAATTTTTCGTGATGAATAAGTAGATGATCGATTCGCCACACAATGATCAAATCATCGGTACAAAGACTAAAATTAATTTACGAGGTATGAGAGAAAGAATAAGATGAAAAAGGAAATATATATATACCTATATATATTTAACCCTTCCCTATAGGGTTAGGTTTTATTGAGAAGCTCAAATGTGTTGAGAAGTTGAGAAGCAATCTAATAGATGAACATGTCAATTAGTTTTTATGAACACGAGTTTGATCTGGGGTTCGATCCTTGGCGGTGACGTATTTTATTCGTATGTTCGTTAGTTATATTTGGTATGTTCAAAGAATTTATTGATCTAGGGTCTAATTGTCATGTTCATCAAAATGTACTAACATGTTCATCTATTAGATTGCTTCTCAACTTCTCAACACATTTGAGCTTCTCAATTGAACCACTCCCCTTCCCTATATATATATATAACATTTGTGATCATATACAATATTTTTGGGGTTCTGAGTTTAGACCCTCATATATTCAACGAAAAAATTCTTTGAACATGACGTGAATAAATCATGTCCGTTAGATTAGATAAGATCAATGAATGAGATTACTTCTCTCTTCTTTCTTACATTTAGGTCTTCTTCATTGAACCCTGGCCTATATATATGAACTACATATCAGTTGAATATTTCATTTTTATTAGCAGTTGCGCGTGACATAGCGATCAATACTACATTTTTCACTTGATAGTGTGCTGCCATAATTTGTAGTTGAATATAAATATGTGTAACATATTTAAGGGACTGGGTGTATTTTATAAGTTACACAAAAATTAGAGCTTTAATAATAAATTTAATTCCTCTCTTTTGAATTTAAAAGGTAAACAAATAGGTAAGATTTTAACTTTTATATCATTTAAAAAATATTAACGCGAACCACATATCAGTTAATATTTCATTTCTTTTTATTATTTCCTTTGTCCATAAAACATCTTCCTATTTTTTCATTTTCGTCCATTCATGATACATCTTCCTAATTTTTTTTGGAAATAATACTACTAATTATCATCTTTACAATTTCCACATATATATACATATGTTGTCATTAATGGACCCACCGTATTTTATTTTAATTGATCCATTAGTCACTATTATCACTTTTTCTGTCATCACTTTCTCTAATTTGCGAAACTCCTTTCTACTCATCAAATACACAATTAACTTTTCTTAAAATTCATGTCGAATTTTCCTTAAAAAGATGTTTCATGGATGAGGAGAGTATCAGTTAATGGCGTGCGACACAACGCTCAATATTACATTTTTCACTTGATAACATCTATATAATGTATAAAAATGGAATTTTTTCCCTCTTTTTTTTTCTCTCCCTTCTTTCACCAATTTTTTCAGTATTTTTATCTTTATTTTTTATATAATTTTAATTCTTTACTAAACATTGTCAAATTTGATTTATGAAGAAATATTCAATATGCATCTTAAATTTAAGTTCGTAACAAAATCTTTAATATGGTTTAAAAATCATTAAAAATAAATATAAAACAATTAGTTTATGAAAACTTTAAAATATTTTATTTTCTCTCTCTTCGTTAAAATTTTATAACTTTTTATTTATGTTTGTGTATGAAAATAGTTATTTGTTTATTATGACGTTTAATAATAATAATAATAATAATAATAATAATAATAATAATAATAATAATAATAATAATAATAATAATAATAATAATAAAATGTGAATTTTGATTATTAAATTATTTAAAATTATCTAATAACTAGAATTACTATTACACTTTACATCAATTCATGATTTTATTGAGTAATTAATGTGGATTATTTTATTTTATTTTTAAAATATATTTTATATTTATTTATACTTAGTTATTTAAATATATCGTGTAATTTTGATGCTTGTTGTACATCGCACGGATGGATGGACGTGCGAGTGTTTCCATAACTTTCAGTTGAATATTAACCACCTCAATTTTGTTTATTTTTTCTTTAATTAATTAATTAAAACCAAAATAAGAAAGCTGACTAGTTAAGGATGGGAGTGGGATGGCACTAATCATTCAATTGAAGGGGCAACTGCAAAAAGGTCACAAAATTGCAGGGATCAAAAAGCAATAAAGTGGCACGTTGTTAAACTCCCACGAAAGCCACGTGGCCAGTTCTCATTGGCTGGAAGTACAGGTCGCGATTTATTTATCTCGCGCGTGGGACATTTTACTCGGTTACACACACCTTAAAAGCATCTCTTCCTCATAAAAAGCTAACAAATTACATTATTTATATTATTCCCAAAATTTCTCCTTTTTATTAAAAGATGAAATAATATATTGAACTATTTGAGTTAAAGGTAAAAAGTGGATCTCTATACAGTTTTACTCGTAATGGTTAAAAATCTTGGGATATTATTATAGAAGAAAGTGGATTTGACACTTGACTTCATGGTATTATTATGCATATATAGGAGTATTTTTTTATAAGTTCATACCTTTGAAGTTTATCATGATTTTCTACCTGATTATTGTTGGTGCTTATATGTAGCAATAGATGTTATGTTTTCAAATAAGTTATAGAGAAACTTTTTTATTTTTTTACAATTTTAAAATATCAAAAGATGATGATAGAGACTCGAGACAAAGAATAGCTTGAAAACTACTCAAACAACCTCATATTTCAAATTTTTGTACTTGATGGAACATGGAAATGTAAGCATTGAACCTTATTGCAAATTATACCATTAAATACAATAATTGTAAGCAGAGATGGACCTATGCATCCCGGCATGGGGCCACGTGCCCCCATAATTTATTTATTTATTTTTATCATATATATATATATATAATTAAAATTAAAATATATAATAAATAAGTAATCTTTTAAACTCCTGATCCTCAATACATTACACATTATGTAGTATTCCCTCCGTTCACATAAGAGTTCCACTTACCCATTCTTATTTACTTATAAATTGTACTTTTATTTCAATCTTTAATTAACTAGTAATATACATTTATTTCACTTTTTTGTATTAACACAACCCCTACAAATTGCACATTTATTTACATTTCTACTTACAATAACTTTAACAATTTAACTAAAATCTATATGTGTCCAACGCACAATGAGACTTTTTTCGTGGACAAATAAATTAATTTTTTTTTATGTATGTATACTTCTCCTGTTCTAATTCAATAGACCGTAAGGATTGAGCACAGATGTTAAGAAAATGAATAGTTTATAAAAGAACAAAAGAGAGAAAGTGACTTTTTTGAGGATATATTTGTCAAAAAATAATAGGAGAGAAAAAAATGAAAACATTTTTTTTAAGTGATAAGCGAGGTAATTGTGTGTAGGCACAATGACATATGGTATAAATAATGAGTTATATAAGGTTATTTGTTATGTATTAATTTTTCATTTTTGGAAGTGACCTATTAATTTGGGACGTCCAAATAAAAAAATGTGACCTATTAAAGTAAGATAAAGACAATATTTATAATTATTTTGTGCCTTCATAATAGATAAGTTCTGGATCCGTCCTGTTTGTAAGTTGCTAATAACAAAATCACCACATTAAAGTCCTAAAACTAGTAACGAAAATAATTTTTAATGCAATTTGTTAAATTTTAAAAATAATTTATCATGCAAAAGGCTTTTTTCCATTAAAAATAATTTTGTGGAATATTCTTTTTAAGGAATTTATGGGAAACACAAAGAGTGCCATTCTCATGTCCTTTTGAAAAAGTGAAATTACATAAAGCTTTTGCAGAGCGTAATAATCAAATGTGGTTAATGAATTAATTACTTGTTAACTGCGATATGTACAAAAAAAGTTACTAACGAAATAATTTGTAAATATTTTAGAGTTTAATAGGACAACCGGACAAGTGAAAAAGTGAAATTGAATAAAGCTTTTGCAGAGCGTAAAATCAAATGAGGTTAATGAATTAATTACCTATTAACTGCAATATGTACCAAAAAAAGTTATATTGAAATAATTTGCAAATATTTTAGGAGGGGATTGTATGATGGAGTGGAGGTGAAAATGCAATGGTGATTTATATTTTGATTTCATTCATTTGTTTGGTATATTTTCTTTGTAGGAATCACTATTTCATTTGGAATCACCATTCATTCCACCTACCATGGTATTAGCCATTTCATTACATTCTTAATTCTTCTAAATTTAAGTTTAGACATGTATATATTTGTATGAAACACATAGTATTATTATTATTATTATTATTATTATTATTATTATTATTATTATTATTATTATTATTATTATTATTATTATTATTATTATTATTATTATTATTATTATTCATTTTTTTACTCAAAATATATAAAGTATTTTTTTTTTTATGCTTCCCAAGTGGTACTCGAGAAACCGTCTGGGGCAGGGTCTCCCACACATGTTGTGCCTAATTCTAGTAGTGGCATACCCACAGCCGCTATTACGACTTCAGCATCTCAGGATGAGCCTTGCATCGTTCGCACCCCTGCGTCTGGTGCTTCAATTGTCCCTCTGCATGATGACTCGACTCATGCAACTGGCGGACAGCAACCTTCTTCACCTGTGGGCTCGGGGAGGAGTGATATGCCTCTTGATCAGGTTCGCCCAGCATCAGACTCAACAGTCGAGCTCACTGAAGCTCCTACGGGCAAGCGAGGCAGAGGGCGTCCTAAGGGCGCTACCAAGCAAGTCGGGAAAGGGGGGGTTTCTGATACCTCTTTAAAGCACAGGTTACGACATCCTGCTATTCCAGGCTCCAATATTAGTAGACCTTCGGATATTTCGATTTTCCCGAGTAAGATCCAAGAAGCCACGGCCAAAGGTCTTCCTCAACGTTGGGGGGACATCATGGATTCTGATATTCATACGGTCTCTTCTCAACGTTGGGGGGACATCATGGATTCTGATATTCATACGGTCTCTTCTCAACGTTGGGGGGACATCATGGATTCTTATATTCATACGGAGGATGATGCTATTGACTTTTGATTGTCTAGGGGTTCCTGCTCTGGAGCTCCTGCACATTTCTTGACTCTTTTTTCCTCTCACGATGTTTTTTCCCTCTGGGTCCTCGCCGTTTTAGTTTCGTAGCCCGTTAGTTTGCGTCTGTTGTGCCTTCAACGGGTTTTCTCTGTTATTTTCGTTTTTCTTTTTCTCAATAAAATTTCAATTCAGCAGATATAAAGTATTTTTTTGAATAAATATATATTTTTTTAAAAAAATAAAATTAAAATTTTTATCTACTCAATTATATTTATAATTTTTATACTCATCTTGTGCCTATGGATTTCAATCGCAATTCTCATTTTCCTACACATCTCTTTTATGCGGATGATATCCTGATTTTTTTCAAAGCATCGGTAAAAAATGCTCGTAAGATCAAGGAGATTTTGGAGCTTTATGGTGAGCTTTTTGGGCAGATTTGTAATCCGATGAAGTCCCATATTTTATTTGCCTCTGGCGTTTCTAGTCCCATGCACATTGGGATTATGCGTGAGCTCGGGTTTTCTATGGGTGCGCTGCCTGTCACTTATCTGGGAGTCCCGCTTTTTACTGGTCGTATTCATGCTTCCTACTTCGTTGCTATTTATGACAAAATTGTGAATAAGTTCTCCCACTGGAAAGGTTTGCATATTTTCATGACTGGACGCATTTGCCTGGTCTGTTTGATCATTCAGAGCTCGCTGATACACTATATGATGATTTATCGTTGGCCGAAGTCTTTGATATATAATCTTGATAAGAAATGTCGCCATTTCATTTGGTCTGGTAATGTGGACACGAAGCCATCTTGTCCTGTGAGCTGGTCGCGCATTTGTGCGTCTCGTGTCGAAGGTGGTTTGGGAATTAGACCTTTTTCTATTATGAATAGTAGTTATCTGATGAAGATGGCGTGACGGATGGTGTAAGGTCAGCAGTTTGGGCCGTCCATATTGAAAACTCGCTACTTGACTCAATTTGGCCATGCCAAATCCTATTTAGGGCCATCTCCTTTCTGGACTAGTGTCAGGCAGCATGTGGATGACTTGGTGGATAATTCTTATTCTTATATTGGCACTGGAAAAAATACTTACTTCTGGAGGGATGATTGGTTGGGCTATAAGTTGTTGGACAGACTCCATATCCCTTATTTTATGCACGAGTTTTTAAATCAGGCGGTGGATGATTACTATTTTGATGGCATATGACATTTCACTGCTGGTTTTATCATTAGCTTTCTTGATGTTGATGTGGACATTCTGCTGCTTCCAATTGGTGAGGATGGGGATACTCAGTTTTGGAAGCCTTTTGTGAGTGGGAAGGTTACGGTTGCTTTAGCTTATGCTAATCATAGTCATAGTATCCCAAAGGTGTGTCGGGGAAGCTGGATTTGGGAAAAATACATCCCAAAACGACACTCGCTGATTTGTTAGCGGGTTATTCACAAGCGTGTGCCTGCGCTTGATTGTCTCAGGAAGAGGGGAGTTATGGGTGCTAATAGATGCATTCTTTGTGGTTCGGCAGAAGAATCCATCAACCACATGTTTTGGAATTGTGCGGCTATTCAGCTGGTTTGGAGGGAGTTCATGGAGTGGTTTGGTAAAGACTACTCTCACATCATGGATATCCATAGCGTCTAAGTCGCGGTTTGGAATGAGAAATTCAGCTCGCAGGTGCAATCTTTCTGGAAAGCGGGTATTATTAACTTGGTTTGGAAGATCTGAGATTGTCGCAATCAAACGACTTTCAATGATATGGGATTTCATCAATGTGTTATTACTGGCTTTCTTAAAGTCATGTTCAAGGAGATGGACTCACATTTTTCGAAGCTGGGCAGCACGAACAATTCTTGGTCAGATTATTTAGCTCTGCGGCATATTGGGGTGGCGATTCGGGCGGCACCTCCCCCCTCTATGATTGAGGTTCATTGGTGGCCTCCCGTAGGTCACTGGATGAAAGTAAATACGGATGGCTTAGCTTTGGGCGCGCTTGATAGTATTGCTGCAGGAGGGGTCTTTCGTGACAATTGGAGCTTGGGCTCGTGGTTGTTTCCACTTTAAATGTGGTATTGGTTTCGCTTTTGAAGCGGAGCTTCTTGCCGTCATCTATGCAGTGGCTATCGCTCATAACAAAGGTTGGCGCTTCCTTTGGATCGAAGCGGATTCAACCTATATTATTAACCTGCTAAATTCGCTCTCTCATGATGTCCCATGGCGTTTTATGGCTTCTTGGAAAAAGACTCTTAGATTACTTGTGGATTTTAATTTGCTAGTCTCTCATATTTATCGGGAAGGGAATTATGTTGCGGATTTAATGGCTAGCCAGGATCGCTCTGAGGGGTGGTGGCCATACGCGATTGTTAAAATCAAGAATGCGGTAGCTATGGATATGGCTACGCATAGTATAGTTGGGATTAAATTCTGATGTTGAGTCTTGTTGGGCTTGGCATTTCGCGAGCACCTAGCTGGCGTTTCGTGTCAGTGATTAGGAGTGGTGTTTTCGTGTTTTTGATGCTGTTTGTTGGGGCATTTTTTTGACGGCGGGTCTCCGAGCCGGTGTCGTTGGCTGTTCTTCGTGCATGGTGATGGTTTGATATGCAGGTTGGTGTAGACGTGGTTGGCGGGGATGCTTCATCGGCAGAGCTTGCATGGGGCGAGAGTTTGTGCTATTAAAGATGAGGATGGTTTGGATATCAAATCTTTTGCTCCTATGAATGGGGCATTTCTTATGAAAATGGCATGGAAAGTGGTAATTGGGAAAGACTTCAGCTATGACATGATAAAGAAACAGTATCTTGATAAGTTTAGCCAGTCTAAGACTATATTGGCCACTTTTTCGATCTGGCTAGGGCTGCAGGGTTTGGTTCCGAATATGGTTGCTAACACGTACTATTTTTTAGGGAATGGTTCCAAGACTTATTTCTGGACGGATGATTGATTTTGTTGACAAGTTACAAATTCAGCATTTCATGCACGGATTCCTCTGACAGTTAGTGTCTGACTATCTTTACAATAGGGTCTGGCATTTCTCGAATAATTTTATCGATTTATATCCTGATATTGTTTGTGAGATTCTGCTTATGCCATTAGGAGATTATATGTATTTTAGATTCTGGAAGCCATCTGTGCATGGCAAGGTTACGACATCTTTGGCTTTTGCGGAAATGTGCCACAAATTTTCGAGAGTTTGTTGGGGCAAGTGACTATGGGAGAGATTTATATCAATGCGTCATTCTATACTTTGTTGGCGTGTACTCCGTAGCCCATGGGCGTTTATCTACGTTAAATTGTCTTCTCAAGTAGGGGCTTATTATTCCCAATGATGGCTCATTTTGCTTTTCTGCTGCAGAGGGTATGGATCATATTCTGTGTGGGTGTTCTCACGCTAGACCGGTCTAGAATGAGTTTTTTCATTGGTTTAATATGCAAGGTAGACTTGATTGCAAGAATATACATAGTTTCTTTGTTTTTGCTTGGAACGTGGACTTCGGTACTCAAGTCTCTAACTTTCAGAAATTGAGGATTATCACTTTGGTGTGAGTGATTTGGACTTACAGAAACAAATGTCATCTTGAGGGAATTTATTTTGATTCTCAGATGCCTCTTGGTATGGTTAAAATTGCTTTCAAAGAGGTTGACAATATGTGTGCGAATTTGGGGTACATGAGAAATGACAGCAAGGAATACTTGGTTCTTCGAAGGCTGGAAGTCAGAGCGTGTGCGGCTCCACCTCCCAATTTTGTTTCGGTCTTCTGGTGGCATCTTGCTCTTGATTGGATTAAAGATAACACTGATGGTTCAATAGTGCGATCTCCAGACCATATTGCGGCAGAAGGTGTTTTTCAAGATTGCCGGAATTGAGTGCGAGGTTGCTTCCATGTTAATGGAGGTATAGGTTTCTCTTTATAGATTATGCTTCTGGGTGTCATCACTGCCATTGAGATTGCACATGTTCGTATGAGATTTAAATTATGGATTGAGGCGGATTCCATGGATGTGGTAAGGCTATTACAGTCTCATTCGTTGCTAGTTCCTTGGCGTTTTGCTGCATCTTGGAGACGAGCTGTATTTCTTCTTCACGATATCGACCTTATGGTGTCACATATTTTTTGAGAAGGTAACGTTGTTACTGACATTATGGCTCATCTGAACACTCCGAAAGGTTGGTGGTCGTATATGATTTTGATTATTCATAATGCAGTTAACCAAGACATCTCGACTTACAGTTATATCCAGCAGAAATAATTATAATTTTTCAACTTTTCTCTTTTATGGTCGTGATATGGTGTGTGATTTTATGCTCTCGGCTCACATCAGGATGTTGTCTCTTTTTGGGGCAGAGAGTACCTGGGTCTTGAGGATTGATTTGGTGTTATGTCGAACATGTGGTGGGTTGTTTCTTAGTGTTGCTTCAACATCTTTTTCTCTACATACTTTTGACTTGTTGAGTAGGAGTATGGGTTGGATGACATGGCGAAATTATTTACAAGTATTCGGTGCGCTGGAGTTTGGTTCCTATCATGTCAGGCCCTATTGATTTATTTAATTTATGGCTTCAGTTTCCAGATGAGATGTTTGTTCTGGTTTGATCATTTCATCAAACTCATGGTAGACATGGTTGATGAGATGGTTCGTCGCTTGCGCACAGTTAGGAAGTTGTTTGAGATTTGTTGTTATGAGTGGCTTATGCATTTTAAAGCTTTTCGTTCTTTCTTCAATGGGATTGGACCCACAAGACTCGTTATTTCGCTTTTTCGTGGAGCAGGTTATGTTTGCAGGTGATGGTGACCAGCTGGTTTTGGCTTTTTTGTTTGGTTCGCATGTCTCGCGTTGTTTTGTGTTGGTCACTTGGATCTTTTTCTAATGCACGGTGCGTTGGGGTTCGATTTTTGGTGTTTGAGATTTGTGTTGTTTGCCGTGTTTCGTCTGCTTCGCGATTTTTGTTTTGTGTTTTTTTTTCCTTCTCTTTGTTGCTTATAATAGTCTAATACTCTTTTCTTTTAATTGGTGTTTTTTCCATTGAATTTTCTCTATTAAGGTTTTGATGAGGCTCGATTCTTAGTCTGTTTTTTTGTGTTTTCAAGGATTTTTCTTATATATTTTTTTTCTTCTTCTTTTTATAAAATGCTAATTTATTAAAAAAATGAAACAAAAATTGGCCACAACAAAACTGATCCGACTCAAAAAACATGACCATTATTTTAAAGAAAATTGACAATTAAGTTTACCATCAAAAGCATCCTTTATTATTACCTGTATAATTAAAATAATTAATATACTCTTCTTTAGATCAATTATCAGATTAAATAATTAAAAATATATTAAAATGATCATCATTTTTTTTATGGAAAAATGCATCTTCAAGTCCTTAGTACTATTACTTTTTGTTTCATTAGGTCCTAGTACATTTTTTCGTTTTAATAGGTCCCACTTTTAATTTTATTTCCATCGGTCCTTATTTTTTTCTTTTTTTGAAGGGGAAGATGTACGATTTTGTTACTCAACGTCTCGACGTACAATTTTCCTAAGCCAAAGTAGATAATCATGTGTCCACTGACGAGAGTTCTCAACACTACGCACATACTGTGCCAAGCTATGTACGCGGCTTCATTTGCCGATCTATACATATGATAAACCCCTATTAATAAACTCTCCCGAGCAACCTCCAAAATCTCACGGATGTCACGCGGTAAGAAGTCTGCCTCCTCCGCCGGATTCGCCATTACTCTCGCCGCAAGCATGGAGTCCATATAGATGTGTATCGGACTAAGCTCACATTCCACACACAGCACAATACCAGCCACCACTGTCATAACCTCCGCCACCATGGCACTAGACGTAGGTTTGGTCTTCTTGGAAAGGGCCGCACAAATCTGCCCGCTCTCATCTCTGACTATCACTCCCACACCAAACACTCACGTTCCCTCATCGAAAATAGCATCGACATCAACCCGAAACACTCCTCTCTTCGGGCTCTTCATTTCTTTTTGCCTAAGGACAGTCCAATATATAATCGAGTTCATAGCAAAAGTCAGCTTAGCTTGCTGAAAACTCTCCCATAGCGCCATGCATTCTTGTTCCGAATGAGCTTTAAACACCTCCCCATCACCAACCCAAGTCTGCCATACTATGATAGCCCACACCTCATACTCCTCTATTGTGCAAATCTCACGGATAGCCTGCGCAATCTGCATGAGCTCTAAACCTCTCGCTTTTTGCAAAATAGTCTAATATTTGCTCGCTTTCCACAGCTGCCGAACTCCATAACAGAACATCAAACTACATTCTGTTGAGTCCCGCCCACTTCCGCAGCTACTACAACTGCCTTCAACCGGCATGTGATGGCCTTGAAGATTGAGTTTCGTCGGGATCAGATTCAGGAAAGCTCTCCATAAAAACACCCTCACCTTAGGCGGTATTGAAATATGCCAAACAAGCTGACTCCACCATTTCTGCTCTCTTTCACTAGTCGAGGGGTGTTGATCGTAAAAGTCGATCGCCAGCAAATAGACGGATTTAACCGAGAAGTGGCCTTTTGGATCAAACCGCCATGCAACCTCATCTCTTACTCCATGCTCAACAATAGGCGTCAAGAGCACTCTCGAAATTAATGGAAATTGAAGAATTAATGGACGATCTCTATTCTTAAAAGGGCTATGAAGAGGGATAGAAAAGGAAGATCCAATAATTTTGGAAAATAAGAAAGTAACCCTTATCGCTCCATCTGGAGAAAGGTAGGTGGATTTTAAGAGGTTGAAGCAATAAATGCACATGCCATATGGTAAAATGTAATACCTCCTTGGTAGCATTACTACTCTACAAAATTTCAGAAATAATGAATAAAACCATGTGCTTAACACGTAATTAAGTGCTAATTAACATGGCTAATTTGTCTCTAAACTAACTCAACTAATTTGTACTCCATATCCTTAAAGGTGAGTTTAAACTTGATGAAAAAGAGGAGAAAATATATATTTTTATTATTTTCACAGATGATAGAAAATTTTCTCTGAGCAAGATGAAATATTTTTTCGAACAACTTATGTTTACTAATTTTTTCTTCAATGTTAGATTTTATTATCTTTGAATAGTGGTGTGAATATATTTTCCAACATTTTCTCACTTTTTTAATCTCTAGTAAACATATAATAAAAAAAAGAAAAATATAATATTTTTCATCTTTTTTTATTCATTTTTGCCATCAAAGTAAACGCATCCAATATTTGTATGTTAGTATATTTTAGTCCTATTTTTCATTTTGTAACCATGCATTGTGTGCGTGTATAATAATCACGATATAAACGTGGATATGTTTTTTTTTTTTTTTTGAGAGGAAAGACGTGCGATTTTATTACTCAACATCGTTGATTACAATATCCCTTAGGGTAGTCTTTCTTCCACACTTTCCTATTCTCGATACTACGCGCAAACTGCGCCAAAGCATGTGCAGCCTTATTAGCCATGCGAAACATATGAAAAACGCCTAACATACCATTCTCCCGAGCCACCGTAACAATCTCTTGAATATCTTCGGGTAGGAATTCCCGATCATCCTCCGGTCCTGCCATAATCCTTGCCGCCAACATGGAATCAGTGAAGATGCTAAACGGCGCAAGTTCGAGCTCCATGTTTAGAGGAAATGACAAATTGATGCACGTAAAATCTCTTTGAAGTTATCGGAAGAAAAAGGAATAAATAGAGATTTAACATTTGCATAATTGTAAATTTGACAATCCCAAATTATCAATAAAATGTTTATAAAGTATTTGAATAGAAAATGATCTTTTAAAAGAAAAGATAAATACAGTAATAGTGATTGAGTGTCAGCATTGTTTGTGAACGACGCTCACGAATAATGAGCGTCCGAAAAATATTTGAATGTTTTTAATCTATCATAAAAAACTACCTATTGAGAAATAAAAAGAACATTGAATACTCCAACTACAATATCGAAATCTAGTACTATTATGTCTCACATTTTCTTTTTTGAAACCTATTATGTCTCTTTCTCAAAAAAAAAAAAAAACCTATTATGTCTCACATTTATTATTCCAATAATTAATGAAAACGCATGTATAAATAAAATCATTCTTGGAATTCAATTTATGTGGCGTCTCCAAGTTCAAACGTTAAAGTTGAGCACCAAAATCTCTCTTTTGCATGAGATTATTGTTTCAAGAGTCTCACCGGATGAGTTGTATTTTCATTTGTTTAGTTATTTGGTCTGAATTATATACTAGATTCGTTGTATATAATCTAGTATCTACATATATATATATATATATACTACAATGAATATATATATATATATATATGTATATATTCAATTTTATGGTATGATATATATCTTGCATTTCAGAAAGAAAAACTAATTTAATTGTACTTTGCATTGAATAGCATAAGTTTATGGTGAGCAAGCGCAATATAATAATTGGATTGGTAAAAGTATAAATATAATTATACAAGAAAATTATTTGTTATATTTAGCCAATTATGAAAATTTGTATTTAAACAAAAAAGTTTAAAACTCTTTATAGATTAATAGAAATTTAGAAAGAAAAAATATGTAAGATATTTTGATGAAATTTTTAACTAGATAATAATGATCATTATATAAGAAAAACATTTTTTTAATTTTCAAGATTTTGGTTATTCATTTGATAAATCTCTACCTATAAAATGAATTCATCTTCATTTTAGTACCACTATATTGAGTAGAGGTATTTTATACTAATGTAAAGAACTCGTAAAAATTTAATACTCTAATTAGGGTAATGTGCTTAAGATATATTCTCAATTATATTATCGAAAAATGTGTTCAATTTTAAAAAGGATAAGTATCATATTAAACCCCAAATTATACTCACTTTATCAAAAATATCCCGAACTATAATAAATATTTTTAAAAATCCAAAACTATTAGGTTTGTATCAAAAATATCCTCCGTCTATTTTTAGGTCTCCGGAATCATGACGTAGCGCGCTGAATGCCATTGTATAATTTATATTTTATTATTTTAAAGGATATAGTACAAAACGACGTCGTTTTGTGTCGTATCATTAAAAAAAACGACATTGTTTGTGTCATGTCAGCTGGTTCAAATCGCGTCGAAGTTCAGTTTATCCATCGTCGTATTAATTTTTTTAAATGACATGGCATAAAACAAACGTGGTTTTATGCCATATCATTTACAAAAATAATATAAATTATACGGTGTTATCCGGCGAGCTACGTCATGATTTTGGGGATCGAAAAATGGACATTAGATATTTTTTATACAAATCTAATAATTTGAGAATTTTAAAAACATTTCTTATAGTTTAAGATATTTTTAATCAAATAGGTATAGTTTAAAATTTAATTAAATAAGAGCACTCCCAGCAGAAATCTCAAAATTATGCTCTTATATTCCTCCTTAAAGCTTCCCTATTTAATTTTAGGAACTCAATTTTATAAATGCATACACCAAATCTCCTATTTTCTACATAAAAACAATAATTATGTGTGGGCCCTACTAATTATAAGTTTAAAATAAATTTAGGGTGGGTGTAAATTTAAGATTGAATTTAAGTAGATGTAAAAATTTTTGTGGGCCCCATCCAATTTAGGGGATCTGAACCATAGATGGCGCAAAAATAAAATAAGTTTAATTTATTGGAATTAGCTTATCACTTAAATTATACTACTTCAGTTTTGCCTATCTTAATAAGAGTTGTAAACCTAATACTCTATTTTCTAACATTCTTAGTAATAGTTCACACTCGCTCTCATTTACTTCTCCAACGACACTAGAAGCTTGTGGTCACTTCCCAAGCTAGTGTAAACACTGCTTTGATGTTATACTCTGAAATTTATATATTATATGTGCATATATTTTCTTTAAAGTATAATAAATTCAATTTTTTTCAAAAGCATGGACCAAAAGTTAAAGAATAAAGATAGTGACAATAAATGTATAATTATATTAGAGAAGATCAATATGATACTCACTATTTGCAAGCACTATTGACATATTTAGTCTACCTCATTATTTTTTAATATTTTTTTTTATTCAAATACCTCAATTATTCAGATCATAAGATCAATTATATAAATTCAAAACTTGTTTTCCCCCATCAATTTCAAAGAAATTAACAAAAGAATAAATTGACTTTTAATTTTAAAAAAAGATAAATATCAATTTAAACTCTAAACTATTTTCGCACTATCAATTATATCATGAACTATCGAAAATATTTTTTGAAACCTTGAACTATAAATTTTGTATCAATTATACCCTCCATCTAGTATACACCTTATGAACTTTCAATCAGTAAGGCATATAATTGACGTCGTTTTTTTGTAATGTATGTTAAAGAAAAAAGAATAATTCAAAATACATTGTGGCATCCGACGAACCACGTCAAATTTTTGAAGCTAAAAAAATAGACGAATAGTACAATTGATACAAAATTGATAACTAAAAATTTAAAAAATATTTTAAGGAGTATAAAATACAATTAATAATACAAAAATAATTTAAAGTTTAAATTGATATTTTTTCTTAAAAAATGCTCACAAATGATAAACCACATATTCATTATATATAAATTTGTGTTGGCGTGTGGTTGGCTAAGCTTGTATATGTGAGCTGGATCCAAACTCAAGGGATTGACCCTTTGCCAAACGAACTCCATCCCTGAACATATACATATATCGAATATTGTATTTTGGAAAGGGACAAAAATAAGAAGATTTAATCTCAATAAACAACCCAGAGAGGAATAAAAGAGAATTTCAATAAGAGCAAACAAACACAACCCTCAATGCCCCTTCAGTATCACACGCACACGCACAAGCACAAGCACAAGCACAAGCACACGCACTGCAAGTATACATAAATCTGAAAGAAAAAAATTCCTCTTCAACTTTTGTATTTCTAGTTGAAAGTCTTGAAATTTAAAGTTTCAAGGCTGCAATCTCCCGAATCTTGATTATGATTGGGTTTTGCAGGGGCTGCACATAGATTCAGCTTAGTGATGACTTGAGATTCTTATTTTTTTATTACAAGAATTTTACTTTTTCCAGTCCATCTGGGATTGTTGTCTGCATGCATATATTGAGTTGTGGTGGTGGAAATTGAGGGTAAAAAATGGATCTTGGAGTGAAATCCACGCCTTTCACAAGCTCTAATGCTTCTTGGAAGTCCGGCGCCGACGCCGTTCCCGGCCAATTTCCGGCGGGATTGAAAGTTCTTGTTGTTGATGATGACCCCACTTGTTTGAGAATCTTGGAGAAGATGCTAAAAAATTGTTTGTATGAAGGTATTATTATGTCTACTGATAATTGTAGTTTACTCTGTGCGTGTTCTTGTTTTTTGGTGGGATTTCATATATTTGTATAAATAACAGATCTTGTAGTGGAATTTGGGATATTATTTACATTGTTGGATTATGATTGCATGACAAGTATGATTGGGGTTTGTGTGTGTGTGTGTGTGTGTGTGTGTTTTGGTGGGATTTGATCATATGTATGCATAAATAACAGATCTTGTAGCAGAATTTGGGATATTGTTTACATTGTTGGAATATGATTGCATGTTAACTATGATTGAGGGCTTTGTTTAGTTATGTGTTTATGGAGTTAAGGATTTGAGTTTTATGGAATTTGGAGTGAATAGCTTTGACTTTAGATCTTGATGCATAAATTAGGGTTCTATGTCATATTCTTGAAATTAGTACTCTGATAAAAAATGGGGAAATATTTTGCAGTTACAACTTGCAATCGAGCAGAGGTTGCTCTGAACTTTCTCCGAGATAACAAAAATGGCTGTGACATTGTGATAAGTGATGTGCATATGCCCGATATGGATGGTTTCAAGCTCCTCGAGCACGTTGGGCTCGAGATGGATCTGCCCGTTATCAGTAAGTGTGTTAATCTTTTTTGTCACGTTGTTGTGGTTTTGTTTTGTTGCATGATTTCTGATGAGTGGTTTTGGTGGTTTTCTTAGTGATGTCTGCAGATGATAGCAAACAGGTAGTAATGAAGGGTGTTACACACGGTGCTTGTGACTATCTCATTAAGCCGGTTCGTATTGAGGCTTTGAAGAACATATGGCAACATGTGGTTCGTAAAAAGAAGCACGAGTGGAGGGAGAAGGATTTGGAGCATTCAGGGAGTGTGGAGGAGGGGGAGCGACAGCAAAAACCCCATGAAGACGTTGATTGCTCCTCTTCGGTGAATGAAGGGAATTGGAAAAACTCGAAGAAAAGGAAGGATGAGGAAGATGAGGCGGAAGAAAGGGATGATACATCTGCGTTGAAGAAGCCAAGGGTTGTCTGGTCAGTTGAGCTCCATCAGCAGTTTGTAACCGCTGTTAATCAGCTTGGAATCGACAGTATGGATCTCTCCTTCTCTTCTTTGTCGGCTCCTTTCCTTTTGCATCGGTTTTGGTAGATTTGACGTTGTATGTTTCCCTTGTTACCATTTGTAGCCATCTATTTATTTTGCAGATTGCATTGGTTTGTTTTCAAGAACATATTAAACTTATTAAAGGCTTTAATTTCTCTAAGATACATTTAAACTGGTGTCTTAAACAAGATCAACTCGAGACTGTGCCTGAAAATCAGAAGTAGATGACTCTATTAGAACTAGAGATGAATAATTTCTGTATTTTGAGTCTGGATGGTGACATAATGTTTGTGTTGGTGTGTCTGCTCTTTGTGTTTATAATGGAATGATGCTTTTAAATTCTGAATTGACTAAATTCTAATATCGATTTCGGATGTCAAACTCGATGCAATATTGCAGAGGCTGTTCCGAAGAAAATCCTGGAATTAATGAATGTTCCTGGCCTTACAAGAGAGAATGTTGCAAGCCATCTTCAGGTTGGATTTTTTTTTCTTCAATTGATAATTCATGACTTTCACTCGATTCTGCATGATGATCAATGCTTCTTCTGATAATGCTGTACGAATCTATGATCCACTTCCTTAACTATAAACTAATCAATTTTTTCAGAAGTACCGCCTCTATCTTAGAAGGCTGAGTGGCATATCACAGCACCACAACGGTCTTGGTAGCTCGTTTATGGGGCCCACGGATACCCAATTCGGCCAGATGTCTTCTCTCAACGGTGTTGATCTTCAAGCTCTTGCCGCTTCTGGTCAGATCCCACACCAGAGTCTTGCATCTATGCAGGCAGCTGCACTTGGCCGGGCCACCTCAAAGTCGGCCGTACCTTTGCCTCTTGTCCGATCAGAGAAATGTTTTCAACTTTGAAAATCCAAAGTTAAGGTTTGTGGAAGCTCAACACGAGAGCAGCAAGCAAGTGAACTTACTTCATGGGATCCCGACAAATATGGACTCAAAACAGCTGGCCACTCTTCACCAATCTGTGCTTGGTAACATGAATATGCACATCCACTCCCAGACGAGCCAGAGCAGCTCGTTGCTGATGCAGATGGCTCAGCTTCAACCGCAGTCGAGGACTCAGATCTTAAATGAGATAAATGGAATTGAAAACATTCGTGGGCCGCATTATACTTCTGTTCCCAAGCCATCTACTTCCGCGGACTTCTCGAGTCAGAGCACAGAGTTTTTGGGAAATGATTACTTCCCGACTTCGAGTAATTCTGGAATGTCGAGCACTGAGATGAAAGAATCAAGAGGTTTCCTTCCCAACTACGACGTCCTCAACAATCTGAATCAGAATAGGAGCCAGGAGTGGCGTTTGCGGAACGCTGGATCGACCTTTGGGCCGCCGCGACAGTCGAATATACAAGGAGGGTTGGATGCTTCACCATCTCTTTCAATGAGTGGACAAAGCAGGATCTCGTCTGCTAATAAGGCGGCCCTCTCTCTTGCCGAGGGACGCAGCCACACACCAAACGTCACTCAGCACCTTAACTTCCCGGCTTCTGACAAATCATTAAGGAACAAGGCTGAAAGACCACCCGGAATTGGCTTCCAAAACAACCTCTTGCACGAATGTTTTGGCCAGGAAGACCTCATGAGCGCACTCCTTAAGCAGGTCGGTTTTCCCGTCTCCGAATTTGTTTAAGAAAGTTATTCTTAAACGTGTAACGACCTAATCCAATCTCTAATACTATTTTTTCTTCACTGCAGCAGCAAGAAGGAATGGTTGTCCCCATTGAGGCCGAGTTCGGATTCGATGGTTACCAGCTGGATAACCTCCCCGTGTAACGCCCTGGTGTTCTATAGCTTAGAGTGAGTTTGTACATAGTTCATAGTTGCATGACACAGCTAAGATTAGCCTTTTGCCAATGAGGTCTAGAAATTCTTGAATCTCTTCGTTTTTCCGAAAAAGTTATTGCGTCCACTGCTAGGGTTAGAATCTTAGTGCTTTGTTACCTCTTATTGTGATTTGGAACCAGAGACGTGGGACTCGAGTGGATCATTGGGGTGTTGAAGGTGTGGGACAAACGTGCTTGATTCCACGGCATGATACGCGAAGCGTACCATATAAAAATTTTGATTGCTTTAGGTTTAGGGTGAGTTATAGTTGTGAAAAGATTGCGAGGGAGGTGGTGATGATTTAATGGTGCTCTACTGCAGGTGTTGTGGGATAATCTACTCTCTATTCAAATAAGTTGGTATGATATATGAATGTAGTATAAAGATTCATTCATTTAATTTTTCAACAATGCAAATCTTGTTGTTCTTACATCTTTTGCTTATTCAGGGAATTTTAGTGTTGTGTTAGTGGCCATTATTCGAGAATCGTGTTGTAAAAGGTGCACGTGCTAGTTATGTAAAAGAATGAGATTATGTAGTATTAATTGGACAATATATTTTATTCATATGGACATACTGGAAACGTGATACGATGGGAGTTTTCTAAGACAAAACATGGAGGGATATTATTATTTCTTAAATATTTGATGGTTGAGAATTTTTTGCATTTTTAAAGGTTTTAACATATACTCCCTCCGTCCATGAAAGAACTTCCTAGGAGGGAGTGACACGAGTTTTAAGAAAAAATATTGTTGAATATATTGAGAGTGGATAAAAGGTAGTAGAGTGTATTGGGAGTGGTGAAAAAGTGTTATAATTAATATTGGGAGTTGTGAAAAATGAAAAGTAAGGGATTATAAGTGGTGGGGTATAGTCCAAAAATAGGTAGAAAGTTCTTTTGTGGACATCCCGAAAAGGAAAAATAGGAAGTTCTTTTGTGGACGGAGGGAGTATTTAATATAGGGAGATATATATGTTTAGTGCAACATTATGTTGACAATGGTTTGGGTCAAACGAGTGGCAGTGACTGCGAGGGTTGATGATGAGCACGAAATCGAATTTCTCAACGGCACAGAAGATGATTGACAAATCTTGAAATCCGAATTGGAGCAGGAGCTGCCGGGAAAGATCGTAATGTGATTTACGGTGACTTGTGCGTCCTGCGCCGGTGATCATCTCCAAAAAATTAAAATATGTTTTACGTAAAGTTTTTTAAACATAATATCATAGACTTAAACACGATACAAATATGTATAGAGTTAAACATAAATATGTATAAGTAATAATATCATACCTTTTTTTTTTCTTCCTAAAATTGATCTATTTTTATATTACCCTTCTATTTTTTTTCTCTAAAATTGATCTCTTTCTATATTACCTTATGTGTTTTTTAACTGAAAAGACTTCAGCCATGTGTCCATATAAATAAAATGTGATTCAAATTTAATATTTTCTTTGTCCATCAAAAGTATGACACTTTTGGTGGTTAGAATTTTTTATGAAATGGGTGATGATTTTTATGCAGGTGAAAAAAGGGTCTCACCATTATATGAAATGAGTGGTTGAGATTGAATAAACGATGATTTTTTTTTTAAAATAAGATATATGGAAATATTTATCACATTCAATCTCTTACTTTATCACATTATCTCTCCTACTTTATCACTTTATTACATTCTCTCTCCTACTTTATCACATTCTCTCTCCTACTTTATCATTTTATTACCTTCTCTCTCATACTTTATCACATTCTCTTTCCTACTTTATTACTTTTATACTATATTACCCACACACTTAAAATACTAATCCACAACTCCTTAATTCCCGTGCCGAAATCAAATGTGGCCAACAATATTGGGACGGAGGGAGTAGTATTTGTGAGGATAAGAGATAAGTAAAGATGTGAAGTCATATTCTAAAAAATTAGAAGTAAAGTGACATACTTTTCATAGACACAAAAATAACAAAATTACTATAGATTTTGTGGACAAAAGGAGTACTACATAGTACTATCTAAGAGCATCCACACTAGGATGACTTGATAGCTTACTTGATAGAAGGGGAGACCACAATGAGTAAGGAGGCCAAAGTGGGATGACTTGATCTCTTACTTGATCTTTTTAGTTTTGATTTTTGTATTTTTCATTTAAATTTAATTGCACAAATTTAAATATCACAAATTACTTCAAATTTGAATTGCATTAATTTAAAAAACCTACAAATTACATTAAAAAACTCTAAAGACATAATTTAAAATTACAAAGACATAATTTAAAATTACATAATAAAAACCTATCTAGTCTCTACCGCCCCTTTGTCGAGCTAGAATCTCCATCACCTGTTCCTTGTGTCATTCTAGCTGCTCCGGAGTCATGTCGTAAGTTTTCATGAACATGACCCGATCATCATGGATCTCCCTCTTGAGGGCATTCTTTTGGTCGTACATCTCCATGATTTGGGTGATCTTGCTGTCGGACCTATCCAACATCTCCTTGCATTTGGATAGAGCCTCCAAGGCTTGCGATGCCGACGCCTTCCCCTTCAGCCGCTCTCGTCGCTGCCTTCGCCGCTTTGTTTCCAACGGGGCCGAAAGACGTGATTTCCTCGCCCGACGCCGAGGTGGTAAAGCCGCCCGTCTCCGACGTCATTGTCCTCTTAGAGGCATGCACGTCTCCCTCGAGGTACATAAACTTGAACTTCTGGTTGGTTCAGGAGAAGCTTCCATGCATTCCGGGAGTTGAAGGGGCTGGAATTGCTCCTAGAGGCGAAGAGAATTTGGGCTTCCTCTCGAAGCATGTTGTCAGAATGGCCGGAAGGCCACTTGTTGCGCGTCTCCACCCAAATAGCTTCCCATAGCCTCACATCCGCACTCATTCGGGCCCAGTGTCCTTTTATTTGCCGGTGTTTGAGGTTGGCACCGATGAGGGGGTTCACCACGGTCGAGAATCCGTTGCCAATAGGCCTGCCCCTTTTGGTCGACATCCTGAATGGCGTCGTTGGTCTCCTCCGTCCAAATTCGGACAATGAGGTCCGTCTCCTCGGGGGTGTAGGTATGACGGGGGATCCTTCCTTTCTCTGGCGCCGATGCCTTCTCTTTGAAGGCCATCACCTTCCGCCACCCCCCTTTCTTGGGCTTCGACGCACTATGGGCGGGCGGTGCCTCCTCCTCACCGCTTGGGGCCTCCTTCTCCAAGTTGAAACCCTAAAAATCGAGATGATAGTCGTCGTAGAGGTCGGGAACCCAATTTGGGTCGTAATAGTTGGGATTGTATGGATCCATTTTTGCAACAATTTTACAGAGGAGGAAGAGAAAGGTAGAAAATGTGTTGGTGAATGAAAAATGGGGGAGGGAGTATATATAGAATAGAGAGAAAAAAAAAAAAAAAACAACGGTCGAATGACCAAAAAGAAACCCAAAAAAAAATGAAATTCGGCCAAAAGAGCCGTTTACAATTTGAATTTGAATTTTTTTTTTTAATAGCGCGTGTGGTGCACCTGCTCGGAAACAAGGAGATTAGGTCTTACCCGAACAATCGGATAGGCCTTGAGTAAGGCCTCGCCACAATGGGCTTACTTGATGAGTGGGTGACTCGAGTAACCCCATCGAGTCACCCACTGGCCACTGTGAATGCTCTCAGGGCATAGTACTACGAAAATCTGACCTTGTGTGTACATATATATTTCAAAAATAGATAGTATCATTTTTTTTATCATAATTTATGGAAATGTTCGGTGTATAATACTAAGATAGTTTACAAACTGGTAAATTAAACTACAAAACTCAGAAAGTGTTGTTTGATTGAAACTTGAAACTATATTGGCCTCAACTACCCTCGGAGAAAAACTTTGGTCAACCATGAATGTATGTGAAAACTAACAATTGTGTGTGTATGTTACAATGCCAATGTTAATGTTCTAAACACAGCAAGATTTTAGGTACAAAAAGCACCTCACATCCAAAATTCCTCAAGGAAGAGGAACAATGATCTGCTCAAAAAAATAAACAACCAAAAAAGAATGAACAAATAAGCAGCCACCCTTCCTCATCTCCGCAACGAGACAAAGACGACTGAGTGCAACCACCGCCGACGTCAAGAACCCTGATGACCCAAACCTACAAGCATCGCTCGTCGGGAGCACTCCAGGCAATGAGCACTCCTCCCCGTTGAAGTAAACCTTCGACGGGAAACCATCCCCTGCAGGGACGTTGATCCCCGGAGTGAGCTTCTTCGTGAAGGAGATGACCGACTGCTGCTTCCCGGGCACCCTTGGGTCCTTTTTCGGATTGGGAGCATCGCTCTCTGCAACGAGATAGTTGAGCCCTTCGAGCCCCTGCATGAAAAGGGTGTTGTTCACTCCATCTCCATCAAGATCAAGCGCGGTTCCATTGAAGGAATAGACCGCTTCAAATCCGGGCGCACCCTTGTTCAGCTCGACTGCCGTGAACCAGTCCACGAAGGGGAAGTCGTCCCAGTTGAAGATGGTGATCCTCGCGGACCACCCGCCTCGGTAATCCGTGAACAAATGCCAGTTGAGGCTGACACCACACCCGTCGCCACAAGGGAGTGGGTTCGGCACCTGGAAATGGTGGAGATCCGCCCACGCCCTAGCCAACGCAGTCCGGTTATCAAACGGGACGAGGAGGGCCTGTGAGGGGAGGAAGAGGGCCGGCGCTGTAGTGCTGCAGGTCCTGACCACCGCTGCTGCTGCAGCCGCATGCGCAGGTCGGGCACGGGATGATGGACTCGTTGTAGTAGGCTGAGAACGACACGCAGCAACGAGGGCTCGCCCCCTTCGGCTGAGTTATATTGCAGACCACCTGCCAGCTGGCGACTGCATGCTGTACCGGGCAGTAGGGCTGCAGGGTCCGGGAACTGGCTGGGGCTCACGCGTACAGGGGCACCACATTTGTAATCCGGGTTGAGCCGGCCCTTGATCCCCCAGTTCTGAGGTGGGGTCAGGCGCGAACGGTTGAGGTTCGGCGGCATCTTGTATACATTGATCTGGAACGCAGATTTAGACTTGCTGGGATCCATCGCAGGTGGCAGGATTGTCCCGTTCCTGCAGCACAACGGGACCATGCCTAGGCTCGTGTCGTTGGTCTTGGCCAGGGGCAGGTCGACCAGGGTTGGTCTGCGCTCACAGTTCAACGCGTTGGAGAAGTCGAGGGACTGGTAATACTGTCCCTGCTTGCCAAACACGCAGTCGGAGGTGTCGACCACGGAGGGGTAAGCACCTTTCATGGCGAAGATAAACTCATCTTCCATCCAATCCCAGCTCAGCTGCCAATTATCCAGGCGGCCGAGAGGGTTGTGGTTCTCAATGGTCACCTGCGCCCAGTAGTTCGACTCGTAGGTCCTTGACACGTCGTACATTATAGTCAAGTCGCCACTCCTGCGCGGTAGAAACTCCTCGTCCAAGGTCTCGTTCGCCTGGAACTTGGGGTCTCTACTGCAGCACACCTCCATTGTGCTGTTTCCTGCAACATCAAAAAATCAACCACCAATTTCAGCTAGCTGCATTTCCACATCTTAACATGTCTGAGTAACTTTGTCTCAAACTCGAGCTCATCGCAGGGTTTCTATCAGAAACGACGAATCAAGTTCAAGATATCTAATCCCAGCAGCATCAAAGCTATAATGACCATTGATCAAGTCATAAAAGCCAATATTTTTTTCAAACTATTCAATCTCCTAAATAAAACATGATTGTGTAATATGTCATCACATCAAAAGTAATTCTCTACTAAAGCAATACTTCCATTCATATATGCATACTCATATCAATGTAGTAGACAAGAAAAAAGATTGAAAACTGTGTGTCAAATTTGAAATCTCTCCACTTCCTAATTTTGTTTTTTGTCCTGCAAATGTTCATTTACTAAATCAGCTAAAATCCAAAGAAATTCAAATCTGGGTCATTCTCACACTCCAAATTTCAAATTTCATCCATCCAGTAAAATCTAAAAATAGAGGAAGCGATCAAGTTCCACACAAACTAGATTAAAAAAATTCAAATCTTTAATCATGTTTGACCAATCCAAATCCCAACTCACAAACTAAACATCATCTTGACTAACTTTGAAGAGAGAGAGAGAGGGACCTTGCAAAGAGGGTTTAGGGCAAATCCAGCCATCATTGACGAGCGAGATATTCGCCGGCATTGGCGCATCAGGCGGCGCCACCCCAAACTGTGTCCCGACCAGCTCAACCTGAACGCTCATCTGGGTCAAGTCGCCGGCCGTCTCAATACCCGTTTTGAGATCCGGGTTCGGATAACCCGCAAAAATCGACCCGTTTCCAACATTTCCCGGAAACGAATTCCCATCAGCGAGCACGGCATTCGACGCGGAAACGAGATACTCATCGTGCTGGAATCCGACCCAGACCTGCCAAGATTTGAGCTCCTCCAAGTCGTTGTTGAGTATCGTGAGCGTGGATTCGAACCGATAGCCCTGGCGGGTCGGATCCGACTTGAGAATTGGGGGCACTATTTTGCCGGTGGTGTAGGAGTAGGTCAGGAACACTCCGTTGCAGGCGTCGGACGCGGGCGGAGGGGCCGGGGCCGGGTTGCGGGTTTGGGCCCGGGCCGAGCCTAGAATGAGGAGGAATAGCGAGACGAAAATGGTGGTGGCCGCCATGTTTCAGTTTAAACACATGAAATTGAATGAGGAGAGAGAATGTAGAGGGAGAGAATGTTGTGTTGTGTGTGTATTTGGGTGGATGAGAGAGAGAAGAGTGTGTGTGTATGTATAGTTTGTGTGTGAGAGTGTGTGAACAGACAGAGAGAGAGAGAGAAAGGAAAGTGGGCGACGCGGAGAAGGAAGAGATGTTTTTTGAAGGCGAAAGACAGCGTAGATTCAGCTGTAATAACTAGTTCTATATTACTGATTTATTTTATGAAAAACCTATATTATTTTATTAATTAATTTATATTTTGGTTTGTTCACGTTACATAAATGATGATAACATCATATTTCACACTTAATAAATTAAATAGTGACCTTAATTGTTTCAAATTAAAGATGTCATTAAGCCTTAGTTTAAATCTCTTGAACATTTTAGGTCAACTCTCAAATCCGTTGAATTAAAATTATCTAATGTGACTTGGTCTTGCAAATACGATTTGTGAAATTATTATGTAAAGACCAATTTTTAGACCATTTTAGTTAGATTGTATATTTTGTATATACTTTATGCGGGGAATGAAGTGTAGAGTAGTCTATGTGTCAACCTAAAATTACAACTTTCGTTAGTATATGAATTATTTTGAATGTGCTTAGACAGAGCCCTTAATTCGATCTTATATTTAATTAAGTGATAATTGAATTATTTACAGAAATAAAAAAGGATTCAAACGCGTAAATATACTATGGATAATAGGTCGATGGCGCCTGGTGGCGTAGCGTCTTGAATTGGTTATTATAATTAGGAGTTTGATAAAGTTGGTTTCAGCATATGTAATAATTATGTATCATAACAAGTCTCATAACATAGTATTTTATTTTATTCATTCTAGAATTGAGGATTAGCATACGCAATCTTATTCCCACAGCACTTAAAGAAAATGAAATATTTGTACTAAAAGAAAATGAAATATTTTCTATATAGTTATAATAAAAGAAACATTTAGACACCGCAATTTTTATATCTCCAATTTCAAAACACAGCTAAAATTCTACTTTTAGAAAGAAGAAAGAAAATGGGGTTCCATTCTTTTAATGGCACTGTGGGGACAGCAATTTGTGATCCGTTAGTTTTGGAGTCGTTGCACAAAGTTTAAATTTTGAACGTTGAAAGTCTAGTGGCAAAAGTGGAAATATCACAATTATTTTGACCTTTAGAAAAACAAAAGTTCTAAGAGGAAGAGAAAATAGTAACTTGACTGCATGAAAATACTTACCTCGAGAAAAAATAAATAAATTCAAGAGATACCTAAAAGTTTTATCTTACTTTGTTTTTAGTGTTAGAACTAATCATTTTATATTATATATTTATCAAGTGTAAGAGCATCGACAACGCCTTACTCGAGTAGGCCTACTCGAGTAAGGCGTTGCAGGTGGCGGATACTCGAGCATTACTCGAGTCCTTCGAGTATGCTCGATCGGGGGGAGAGGGAAGGCGCGTGCAATGCACGCGCCGTAATTAAAAAAATTTAGAGAAATTCGAATTTTAAATTCGAATTTTGACTGCTTTTCCTCGATATGCGTGCTTTGACCGACCGTTTCCAAATTTTTTTCTTCCTTCTTCTCCTCTTTAAAAAACCTCATCTCCTCCATTCTTCTTCACATCTCTTCTTCCCCAATTTTCTTCTCCTCCATTTCTCTTCAAGAATTTTCTTCCTTCATGGATCCTTTCTATGATCCTAATTGGTGCCCCGATCTCTCCTCCGATTATCACCCCGATATGGGAGGAATCAACTTGGAGGAGACCCCACCCGAGGAGGAACCGGTCAGTGCAGAGCAGAGTGCCTCCCAACCAAAGAAGGGCGGCCGGAGGAAGGAAATGGCCACCAAAATCAAGCACGACAAGGAAGTAAGGATCCGTCATACTTACCTTCCTGAGCATACGGATCTTATCGTCCAAGTTTGGGCGGAGGAGACCAACGACGCGATCCGTGGGACGGATCAGAAGGGGGAGGCGTATTGGGGCCGGATCCGCGCACGTGTGAACCCCATCATCGGCGTCGACCTTAAGATCCGGCAACTTCAAGGCCACTGGCGCGGATGTGCGTCTTTGGGAATCTATTTGGGTGGAGACGAGCAACAATTGGCCTTCCGGTCATTCTGACGATATGATTCGTGACAAGGCCCAAACCCTCTTCAAGGCTCGAAGCCCACAAAAGGCTGCATTCAACTATTGGAACGCGTGGAGAGTTCTCCGGAACAATCACAAGTTCAAGTCGATGTACCTCGTTGGAGACGTGCATGCCTCCAAGAGGACAAAGACTACGGAAGAGGGCGGCTTCACCACCTCGGCGTCGGGCGAGGAGATCTCCTCTTCCCGGCCCATTGGCAACAAGGCGGCGAAGGCGGACAAAAGGGAAAGGGAAGGCATCAGCGTCGCATACGAGCTCGGAGCCTCCACCGGAAATAGTGGAGAGGTTGGACAGGTCCGACCAGCAGATGAGGGCATTCACCGCCCAGTACCAGCGGAGGAACGATATCAAGGAGAGGGAGCTCGATATGCAGCTCCTGAACGCAGATACAACGCACATGACGGACGCACAAAGGGCATTGCACGCGTCCATGGTCGCCGACGTGCTCAGGAGTCGTGGTCTAGACTAGGATTTTAATTATGTAATTTTAATGATGGGGTAAAATGATGTTTAGGTGTTGTTAATTTTTATGTAATTTTTTTTTATGTTTTAGGTTATTTAAAATTTTATGTTTAATGGCGTATTTAACTATTAGAAAAATATGTAATTTAAATTATGCAATTAAATTTAAATGAAAAACATAAAAATCAAAATTAATGTTATCAAGTAGGCTATCAAGTAACTCCAATGCAGCACTACCTACTCAATAATACAACCATTATCAAGTAGGCTATCAAGTAAGCCCATTGCGGTTGCTCTAATGCACCAATAAGTTAATATAAATTTACGAATAAGTTGTTTGTAATATATGAATAGCGTATTCAGTTAATATAGTGAAATTTTCGCTCATTTCAGGGTTCGAATTCAAGCTTGAACGACTATTCACGCATTACAAGCAATTTATTCGTAAATTTATACTATCTTATTTGTTATTTTTTTTACACGATAAATTTAAATAATTTAGTATTAGTCGTATGATTTAAATATTTGACGTTCCAAATTCATTATCATTTTTTATAATATTTGGCCATTTTCACTGACTTTCTCTCCATACGTATAATATCAAAACAAATAAGAAAATCTGTAAACATCCCAAATAAAATTGATTTTAAAGGAATAGGGTGAGCAAGGCACAAAATTAGGTGGATTTCCTTTGACCAAATAAACAAAATTAATAAAACAATAAAATTGATTTAGTGGGAAGACAAAAACATAGGCGTCTTTGTCTTGTGCACGATCTTCCTATCCGTTGATTATGCAATCTTTTTGCACATTCCCATGTGCCACCTTCTACTACTTCGATTATTATTTGAAACAATTTATTTTTGGGGCTCTCAAGTCTCAACTATTAAGCTATGTTATGTATAACATTTGAAGTGTTTATCGTCTTGTCTTAATTTTTAAGCGAGCCAAGTTTATACATGCCTTATTGAAAAATATTATTGGGCTTAATGGGTTCACCCGATCAAACAATCCATACCATATGGGTGATTCTATTCATAGCCCCAATTTTACTCTTGGTAGCCACCTATTTAAATTAATATTTAAAAATAATTAAAATTTTACTAATTTATCCTCTACTCCATAGCCCCAAATAATTAGAATTATACTTTCTCTACGCAAGCAAGTAGCACAACAATGGCAGCCAAATGAGAGAAGAAGCTCGCCGAGAAGAAACCCGCCGCCGAGAAATCTCCAGCGGAGAAGAAGCCCAGGGCCGGGAAGAAGCTACCGAAGGAGGCTGGAATCGCGGTTGCTGGACGCCGCATCTGTCGAGCATTGAACCTCCACACGTTGGCGTCGAGGGCGGCGGTTCCTCCGGCGATTGCTGTCTGCTCAACGGTCGTTCATCGTGTGGAAGAACGGTGTGAAGGCGGATGGCGGAGCTCCCGGTAGGAGACGCGATCTAAAGGGGAGATGGGCAGTGGTTTTTATTGCGCCTCCTTCTCGTTTCGCATCGACCGGCGGCGATTTCCCCAGGGCGGAGGCGGTGTGAGTCGGTGGAGCCGAATGAGAGGCGACGGGAGTGCTGAAGGTGAGGAGGCTCGGTGGCAGACGCGATTTCAGAACGCGATCTGAGTTCTCCGACGTTTCCGTGCGGCGTTAGCTCTCGTGCTGGGGCGGCGGCTGTCGGCGTCGCGGTGGGCAGAGGTCGACGTCGGCAGGATTGCAGGCAGCGTGAAACCCTAGGCGGCGCCATGTTGCAATCGACAGAATCTGAAGCTTCATCAGCTTCCCTTCTGAAAGCTTCACTCCGCTTAAGGTCAAAATACACAAGTGACAGATATGTAGTGCGGTGGTGGTATCCAAATTCAGCCCTTTTTTGAAGAATCCATTTGATGATATCGGAGCGCACGGATTGGAACCACCACCCTTCCGTCAAGAACGAATAATTGGCGTCGCCGTCTGGGTTTTCATCTTCTTTCACTCTCAAAAAAAGATGTTTTCTTCGCCAATTTGGGGCTATGAAGTAAAGGCTAAATTAGTAAAATTGTAATTATTTTAAATTATTATTTTAAATTAGAGGCTATAAAAAGTAAAAATAGAGACTACAAATAGAATTACCCATACCATATATATATGAAATCGCACATAATCAAGCCCATGTACGAGGAGATAAGTGATTTCTTTAAGTCTAGTTTAAAAAATGTGGTTGCTTGATATATAACCAAGTTAATTGAAAGTCTTAGGAGACCCCGTTGCTAAAGAATCAGAGCAGTTAGGGCTAAGACGTACATTTAAAAAAAAAAAAAAAAAACCCTAGTTGTTGTATGTTCGTCTTATATATATACCCAATTAGGTCAAAAATAGATAATTTACAACCAGTCGCATTCATTGTACGATCACTCACTCCCTCTCATTCCTGATCTCTCACTCTATCTCCACGTTCTCTATACTTTAGGGTTTCTATCGTCCGGCTAATCTGGATAACCTTCGCCCCTTACTCTACAACGCTCAATAGTTCTCGCCTGATCAATCAGAATAGTCTGATCAGCCGAATAAGCCATATATTACTGTCTATTTTACTCTATTCATTATTTTAAGCATTATATACGTTTAATATGTTTGTTATTATTATATTAATTAGCTAACTTGAGCATTGGAGGTTCTTTCAAGGATATCCCACTAGTGCTCATAAGAGGGCCCTAATATTACTTTTATTTTTTAGGTTGTTAGTATATGTTGTATCGGGCGTAATGGATATTTTTTCTGTAATTGTTGGGTCTATCTCCTACAACCATTGAAAGACTTTTTAAAACTTTTCTAATATATATAATTCATACATTAATAGTTTCTTACGCCGTAATTTATTACTATCACTTCAAACGACATCAGGAACTATATAAGCTAATATAACATCATTTTCACTATATCAATTCAAATA
This sequence comes from Salvia miltiorrhiza, assembly GCF_028751815.1. Classification (NCBI taxonomy): domain Eukaryota; kingdom Viridiplantae; phylum Streptophyta; class Magnoliopsida; order Lamiales; family Lamiaceae; genus Salvia; species Salvia miltiorrhiza. The sequence goes on along the minus strand of NW_026651486.1, from coordinate 408,557 downwards.
ATATCAAGAACTATATATATAGGGGTAGGATCCATAGAGAATTATATTTTTCGAGTGAATGGAGAATAATGAATAAATTCATAAATTCATAAATTTTACGAACAGATTAGCATAACTAATGAACAGATGTATTCAGTAAATACATTAAATATAGTGAAAATCTTGCCCATCTCGGGATTCGAACCCCGGCTAAAATCTTATTCATACGATACATTGATTTATTCATTGACATTATAGACTTATTCGTTATTTTTTCACGCATTCTCTATTATCAAAATATTTAGCATTCTCCATGGATCTTCTCCCTATATATATATATATATATATGTATATATATATATAGGGAGAGGTTCAAGAAAGAACCATAAATAAAAAAAGAACGGAGAACCATTTTCAGCCATTCGATTATCAAGATCTACGGTAGATGTATCATCTTGTTGGATGAATGCAGATCCTGGGTTCAAATCCTGAAGGGAAGCAATTTTTTTTTTATTTTTTTGAGTGCATTAATTTTAACAACGAATGCATTAATTTTTACAGTGAATGCATTAGATTTGATGGTTCTCACGTTCTCACAAATAATGTAGTTCTCTCTAGAACCACACCTTATATATATATATATATATATATATTATGATCCAGCGATGATGACCAAATATGGTGAGAAATGAGAATGAATCTGAAACGTGAGATATTCAAATCTTTTGGTTAAGATGAAAATTTCAGATTCGCTCGAATTTTGGACGGGGCTAAAATTTCACCACATTAACTGCGAAAATTATTTGTCTAAATAAGAACGAACATTACAAATATTTATAATAAACTTATAAATAAGAACATTAACAAATGGTGAAAATTCTATATAGGCTTATTGATTAATGGTTGCACCCATTTAGAACAAATATGTAATTGAATCTATGCAAAACTCAATTTGAATACATTATTACTTGTGGTCGTCCAAAACCTATATAGCTAATATCACAAATTATCTAAACTCGTTCAAATTTAGTAACAGGGTTATTTACGTGTAAATACACGAACTTTTAGCATTTTCTAGTTTTTCCTATGAACTTTATTTTTTGAATACAAATACACAAACTTTGTGTACGTGTGATTTTTCCCACGACGAGCAATTCCAATCAAATTGTAACTGACTTAGCTTCTATGTGGCATATTATATTATTATTATCTATGTGGCGTACACGTGTCTATTTTTAATTTAAGTTATTTGCGTGTAAATACACTACTTTCAGCATTTTCTAGTTTTTCCCACGAAACCCTAAACCCACAAACTTAAAACTATTCTTATTTTTCCAACGAACTTAATACTCTTCTGAATTTTCCCCCGAAATTCATTTTTTCCCACAAAATTACTTTTCCTCATATTTCTCAATCAATTTGTGTTGCAATATTGATTATGGTTAAAATGTTAGTTCAATTTTTTTTTCTATTGTGTCGAGAAATTGGAAATAGACACGTGGTGGCAGCTCCAACGAACACGTCAGCATTAATTTGAGAAAATAAAAGTTACATAAGATAACTCAGACAAACACAAAGTTCATGTATTTTTATTCAATAAATAAAGTTCGTGTGAAAAACTAGAAAATGCTGAAAGTTCGTGTGTTTACACGCAAATAACTCTTATTGATATAAATTACTATAAGAATTACTAATCGGTCTTAATAATGATCCAAATTCGTTTAAATCGTCGTTGTCGCTATTTATAAATAAAAAAGAAAAAGAAACGTATCAACCAAACTCTTCACACCGAAATAGCAACAGTTATATTCGAATTTAAACTATACATACAAATTATAGATCCAAAACATATACACATTTTCATAGTTTAAATTTTATAGAATAATCATTACCTTAATTGATTGACAAAAAATGTTGTGAAATTCAAATTATATCATTTTATTTGGATTTTCAATTTGTGAAGTATATTGCATAAAATATATACTTTCATTTAGGTCATGACCTGATAGAAGTGTCATATAAAATCAATATAAGATTCAAATTGCATCATTCTTTTTATAAATCCGCGTTTATATAGATTTTTCATTTTCTAAAATATTGTAAAGTTAAATGTTGAATTATAGAATTAATAATATATAAATAACATAAGCAAAATATAATTTTTTAATTATTAATTTAATATACGGACTCACATTATTCAATAAATTAAATCCTATTGTAAAGAAGATCAATATGAGATTAAAATTTGCCTCATTTTATTTTTATAAATTCGATTTTATGTAAATTTTAAAGTTGAATGTTGAATTATAGAATTAATAAAATGTAAATAGCATAAGAAAAATACAATTTATTAATTCATTATTTTAATATATGAACTCCATTATTCAATAAATTTAATTATTGGCCAAAGTAATATAAGATAAATCTAATAATTTTTAATAAAAATACAACTATTTATTTAGTCAACTAAAAGTTAATTGACCCAATTAAATTGGTGCTATAACTAAAAAGACTCCCCTACTCGTTTAGTTATATTTTATCACCTTTATATCTCCTTAGCATTTTCTTTACAAAAAAATAAAGTTTGAAAATTAGAAATTTTGGAAATTAGGACAGTAACTAGGGATGTAAACAAAGCCCGAAATCGACGGGTCGATCCGAATAGATCGATAAAAAAATGGGTTAGGACTGAAAATTTTTAGCCCGAAAAAAATTTAGCCCGAATGGCCCGAACCGAAAATAGCCCGAGCCCGATAGGGTTGGCCCGAAAACCGAGTGGGTTGGCCCGATTAACCGAACACATTCTTAATAATTGATTTTTAAACTTTAATACTTTACTTTTAAATTCAATAATAACATTTTGATGCTTGTAGAATATGTTACGATTTTTTCCAACGGTTAATAACAAACATCTATGATATAAAAGTCAAAGAAAGATAGTCATTTATATTAAATCTATATACAATTTTTATCAAAACAAAATTAAAGTTAGATATTATGTAAACTTATGTTAAAAAAAATAGTAATTTTTGTATCTAAAATAAAGCGAATTGTCTTGATTTAAAAAATACGACATATTTTTATTAAAAGAATATGATTATTTATATATAAAAAAACATATAAAAAATCGTAAAACTTGCGGGCCCGAACGGGCCAGCCCGAAACCGAGTGGGTTAGGGCTAGGGTCGAAAAATTTTAGCCCGAAAAATAAAAAAATCGACTAGCCCGAACCGAAAATAACCTGAAACCGAATGGGCTGGCCCGAAACCGAGTGGGCTGGCTCGATTGACATCCCTAACAGTAACTTAGATTGATTTGGAAATTATGACAAAACTTTCTGACTTGTAAAAATAGGACACTAATTTTTTTAGAGTAAAATAGGACACTAATTAATAAGTGTTGCATCCGCATGACATTTTTCGGTCAATTCTCAGCCAATTATCGGCCGAGAAATGTCCTATTTTTACGACGCTTATTAATTAGTGTCCTATTTTACTCTAAAAAAATTAGTGTCCTATTTTTACAAGTCCAAAACTTTTTGTCCTAATTTCCAAATCAACATAAGTTAGTGTCCTAAAAAATCCCCTGACTCTCTCAAAATATTATTTTCCCATCAAAATGGGTAATTCTATTCATAGCCTATTTTTTTACTCTTCATAGCCCCTTTCTAAATCTTATAATTAATTCCCTAAAAAAAACTTATAATTAAAATAATAATAATAAAATATATACTATTTTATCCCTAACTTCTAAATTAAATTTATGATAAAACATTCTAACCTCATAGCCACTGTCTTCTCAAAACTATGAACCCTAAAATCTGGAAGAAGATAAAATTCATACTCATAACCACCAAATTATAAAAATTACGCACTTTAAAATCTAAAAGAAGAAAAATGTAAAATTCATCGGACAATGTTATAGCCTTAATCTATTATTCCTCACAAAAAAAAAATAAAAAAAAATTCAAGAAGCAAAAAATAAAGTAAAAAAATCATCCAATAGAGATAAAAAGACACGCGTATTCATATTTTTATAATTTTTTTATTTGTTCAGTGCATATAGCACACCCTTAATGAATAATATATTATTCATTGTGAAATCAATCCATATCAACACAGTTTCCAGAGGGGGGTTTTCACTTCCTAGAATTTTTGATTTTGTGAAGAAGAATAGATCGAGGCTATTGGAACAGAGTCGAACGAGTTTTACCTTCTTTTTTTTTTTTTCTTCTTCTTCTTTTAAATTTTAGGGCTCATATGTTTGAGAATACGATGGCTATAAAATTTTGAGGATTTATTATGACTGTAATTTGAAAGTTAGGGATAAAATTGTATTATTATTATTATTATTATTATTATTATTATTATTAAGGAGTTATGAGGAGTAAAAATGAGTCTATGTATAGAATTATCCCAAAACGTAGTGGACATGGTCCAAAACCTCCAAGAATTTGATTATGATCATTTGAAGAGTTTCGAATGAGCCCAATACATTAAAAGTACTGCCTAATGGGCTTTATCAATTGGTAGCCCAACTGATTTGCCAGACTAATTTACAACTCTATATAACTTCTCCATACTAGATCCTAGCGGTAGTATTAATTGCTTTAAGGCGATCAAATTTTTTTAATTGGAGTCAATTGTGACGTAATATTTAAATTTTCTTATTTAATTATTTATTTATCAAAAAGAAAAAGAAAAAAGAGGTTTCCTTAGTTGTAAAATATTGTATAGAAAGAAAGCCAGGTAAGTTGACAAAATTATACACTTATTAGAAGATGTTTTATTTTCAAACATGAGAGGTCGGGAAAAGTAATTGTTTACAATTGCTGCTTTATGTCGTCTTCTATTAGAATATAATCAATATCTACGAAATAAGACTATTCACATATAATATGAAGGCATCAACAATACTTGTGGCGGAAGGTGAAGTAATTTGGTTTAGGGTATGATTGGAGCTCCTAATCTTTTATCCATGGTTGAGTTATTGTTGAAGTCGGCTGCCTCCAACTCCCTACCATGTTTTGCGCTCAACTGTCTAAATTTTTCCAATTTTAGTGCTGTTTTTTATATTTGTCTTTAGCTCCATTTTTATTCTTTTCAGTCATGTTGCTTTAAAATGGATTAGAAAGTTGGTGTGTCTGTTAGCTAACAGTCTACCCCCTCATAATTTGATATTGTTTTTTTATTCAGTGAATTTTGTTCTGACTATGATGGTGTCTTTTTGTTAATAGTATTAATTTATTTCCTAAAAGAGGAAATATAAGGACATAAATAATCAACTTGTGAATATATTTAGGGGTGTGCATTTAGTTATATGGTTCAGTTTTTGCTAAAATCAAACCAACCAATATTTTAGTTCGGTTTGAAAAAAATTGAACCGAACCGAATTAACCGAATAAATCGAATTAAATTAACCAAATTTTTTTTAATCAAAACCGAACCGAACCTTTGCGAACGGAAAAATCGAAAAACCCGAAAATTTTGAAAAACAAATCGAAAATTCCAAAAAAAAAAACTATAAAATTTAAAAAATATCTGAAGTTAGATATTATAAAATTATAATTAAAAATATTATATATATATATATATATTATAAATATAATTCGGTTTTTTAGTTTTGTTTGGTTTTCAGAAATCCGAACCGAACTGAAAAATTAAAATTTTATGAAAAAATAAACGAAATCGAACCATATTTTAAAATTTCGATTTGGGCCGATTCGGTTATTCGGTTTCGGATTTTTTGCTCACCCATAAATATATTGTGTACAGTCTACATAACAAAAGAATGACTTGGGTCAACCTCCCTGGTTTCAACCCGTTCGCTCCTGTCTATAAAATAAATTTTGAGCTGATCTTATGTACAATCAGTTATATTATATAATTGGAAGGTGTAAGAAAAGACATATATATTAATAGTTGAGGTAATGACAAGTGGAACATCTAGCTCAATTGGTTCAAAAGCGCGCCTTCTATCTACAAAGTTGTGAGTTTGAAACTCACAAGAAACATCATATTTTCTCCTTCGTGACATGTGAGAATAGCTCGCGGGAATTTAGGAGTTGAAATTTTCAGAAATGGTTTTTGGGATGGAACTCTGAAGTTGAGAGGTTGTATATAACCTTTCTGTTTTCACATGGTATCGACATTGATAAAGAGAAGAAAGGTTTAGATGGCTGTAAAGATTGAATTTTTGTTTGTATTGCTTGATTTCTTCTGTGTCAACTACAAGGCCGTTTTATAGGGTAAAGAAAGATTACATAAGGAAGGAATAAATCATACTCTAATCAAGGATTCTAGATTGCTGATTTTTATCCTTGATTGAACTCATCCAATATTTTCCATAAATACTTTCAACACTCCCCCTCAAGTTGAGTAACAGGGATTTCCGATACTCAACATGTGAAGAACTTCTGAAAAACTTTTGGAGTTCACAGCCTTGGTTAGGATATCAGCGAGCTGATCTTCGGACCTCACAAACGGGAGCTCCACAATCTTTCCCTCAATCTTCTCTTTGATAAAGTGCCTATCCACTTCGACATGTTTACTTCTATCATGTTGAACGGGGTTCTCAGATATGCTGATGGCAGCCTTGTTGTCGCAGTATATTTGGCACGTCTTTATTGGGTGAAGGCCTAATTCCATCAATAATCTTCTTAGCCAAAGGACTTCGGTTAACCCACTTTTGATCCCTCTGAATTCTGCTTCTGCACTTGAGAGAGCCACCATATTTTGTTTCTTGCTTCTCCACGAGACACGATTTCCTCCCACAGATGCAAAGTATCCAGCTGTTGACTTTCTGTCAATCGAGTTTCCTGCCCAGTCAGCATCGGTGTAAGCTTGTATCTCAAGATGTCCAGTCTTTTTGAACAGCACTCCATAGTCAAAAGTCTTCTTCAAATATCTCACAATTCTGAGCGCAGCTTCCATATGGACTTCCCTATCTTCTTCAAGTTCTCCATGAAGGAAAGCATTTCTAACATCGAACTGATGAAGATCCCAGTCCTTATTAGCAGCAATTGAGATGAGCACTTTGATAGTGTTCATCTTTGCAACAGGTGAGAAGGTCTCCTCATAGTCGATCCCATACATCTGTGTGTACCCTTTTGCGAACAATCGAGCTTTGTAACGCTCAATAGATCCATCTGGTCTCCTTTTGATTGTGAAGACCCATTTGCATCCTACAGTTTTCTTCCCCTTTGGTAGTCTACACTTCTCCCATGTATGGTTTCGATTCAGTGCACCTATTTCTTTCTTTATGGCATCTCTCCAATGTGGAATTTTTAGGGCCTGTTCCGCAGTCTTTGGGATCTCTTCGTCATACAAAGCTATTTCATAGGCAGCGGCAGTTTTGGACAGGTTCCCTTTGGCGATATTCCCAATAGAATACCGAGAGTTCTTCCCAAACTTTTCTGGTGAATAACGTTTAGGAGGAATCCCTCGAGTACTTCTAGGGGGTAACACATATCTCTCCTTTTCTGCACCCATGGTATGCTCCTCATGTACTTCCTGTTCTTCTTCTTCAACCACTTGAGAAACAGGATCAGTAGAACCCAAAACCATAGTAATAGGTTTAGAATCTCTCACCTCAGATATCAGCAGCGGAGAGGATATAGGGGGCTCATAAGGCAGACTGGATTGTTCAGATGAGGCATGCTAGGTGGCTAGGTTAACTTTCTCTGTTGGATCTGCTTCGGAGCCTGGCATTGGTAACCAACTTAACAAGTCGATCTTACTATCACCCTCACTCTCACTCTCCCCCTGACTGTTAAGGCGGTTACTGTAAAAATACTCAGTTTCAAGAAAGTTACAGTTCATGGTGGTTATGATTTGACGGTTTTGAGGATTGTAACATCGATACCCTTTTTGGTTAACCCCATACCCCACAAACACACATTTGACGGCACAAGGAGATAGTTTTGTCCGTTCATGTTTAAGAATATGAACAAAAATGGAACAACCAAAGATTCGTGGTTGAAGTGTAAGAGCAACGGGTATTTTGGCAATGGTAGACAATTTTTGTATGGGAGTTTTGAGCTGAAGAGTTTTAGTTGGAAGGCGGTTTACAAGATAAACAGAAAAGGTAACAGCTTCAGGCCAAAAAGAGGTGGGTACATGAGACTCAAACATCATGGCCCGAGTCATTTCAAGGAGAATGCGATTTTTTCTCTCGGCAACACCATTTTGTTCAGGGGTGTGGGGGCAGGTTGTTTGATGGATCATCCCTTTTTGTTGAAAAAATTCTTTCATGGAGTTGTTAACGAATTCCCCCCCATTATCAGTTCTAAGAGTTTGGATATTTTTCTGAAATTGAGTTTGGACCATGGTATAAAAATGAGTAAATTTTTCAAAAACCTGAGACTTGTGTTTAAGAAAATAAACCCATGTCATCCTAGTGCAATCGTCAATAAACAACAAAAAATATTTCAAGCCCTGACCCCCTACAACAGGTGATGGCCCCCAAACATCAGAGTGAACAAGAGAAAAAATAGAACTCGTTTGAGTATCACTTGGTTTAAAAGACTATCTGTGGCTTTTAGCCAAAACACAGGTTTCACAAGTTAAAGTCTCATTTTTTACTAGTTCAGGAAATAAGAGCTTAAGATAACCCGTGGACAGATGCCCTAATCGTCGATGCCAAAGCCAGGCTTCCCAGTCAGCAGTTCCATGAGCTAGCATCACCTTGCCTTGTTGAGCTATCTCATCCACATAATACAATCCATTCCGCTCAGTGCCACGCCCAATAATCTTCTTCATCCTAATATCCTGAAGAAAACAGAAGTGAGGATGCATCAGCATAGTACAATTGAGCTCCTTTGTAACATGGCTGATTGACATTAATTTGTGAGAGAGAGACGGGACATAAAGACAATTTGACAGACGTAAACTAGGAGATATTTCTATAGTTACAGCCCCTTCAACCCGAGTTAAATCCCCATTGGCAGTTTGGACATGTGTTCTAAAAGACTTAGACGACTCAAGAATGTCAGATTTATCGAAAGTCATCGTGTCTGTAGCCCCACAATAAAAAATCCACCCCTTTTCCTTATCAATTTTCTCACTTAATGCTTGGCATGTAATAGAGGTGTTTAAAGAATTTTTATAAAGATTAGGATCAGATTTAGAATTTTCTATGACTTGTGGGGGCTTTTTAGAAAGATGGGGTATTTCTTGTAATTTCTCAAAGCTGGAGGGGTTTAAGTGAAAATGAGTATAAGTTGGTGGGTTTAGTGGAAAAATACCACCAAACCCTATACCTTGACCCTCAGTCCACGCCGCCTCACTTCCGTCTCCTTCTCCTCCTTTTCGTCCATCTGTTCTCCTTCGTTTCTCCGCCACCGGTCACCGGCCGCTCATAGCCACCGCCGATTCGGCCACCTCCTGGCCGTCCACGACAACCGCCGACTTTCCTTTTGCTGCCAGTTTTATGGTTGTCCTCCCACCAATCGGAGTAGCCGACGAGTTGGAAACACATCTCTTTGGTGTGTTTTTGCATTCCACAGTGAGTACAGTATAATTTTGACTTGTCGACTTTCTTCCGTGTTGATGGATTTCCCGACCGACCTTGGGGTGGTCCTTTGGCGGAGGTTTGTGGTTGGAATACTTCTGGCCGGTGTCGAGCAGTCGCGAGGCCCGTTCCGATACCTCCTCCCGACGATGTATGGTCGGAGTTGGCGGGGTTGGTTGCCGGTTGTAGAATGTGCAGCCGGGCGGCCTCCCATCTCACCTTTGAGAAGGCTGACTCCGCTGAGGGAATAGGAGACTCCTTGAGGATATCTCGTCGGATACTATCATACTTAGCATCTAAACCAGAGAGAAATTGATACAATCGCCGGTTCTCGATCAGCTTCCGGTATTTGTTGACTCACAGCAACCGAGTGGATTGGATTCTCTTCTATCAATGGTAAGTCATATGGCTTGCAGCTCGTTCCAGTAATCTTCTAAGGTAAGCTGTCCCTGATTTACCTTGTTAGCTTTCACCTCCAAATCATAGATTTGGAATGGATCGGCTCCGCTTCCGTAGGTAATTGCTAGGCTATCCCATACTGCCCTAGCTGTTTGATGTTGTGCAAAGTTGGTTACTAACCTTCCTTCCATGTTCTGTATTAGCCAAGAAAAAACTGATAAGTCTGATTCTTCCCATTTGTAATATTCTGGATCAGTCTCCTTTGGTGGTGGTGGTCGCCCAGTGATATGACTGGACTTTCCTCTCCTTCCTATGGCCACTTTCATGAGGCGTGACCATAAGGGATAATTATTTCCGTCAAGCTTGAGTCCAAGCGTGACGTTGTCGGAGTTTCGAACGAGATTGGCAATTTGTAGTGTCAACTCGTTTGAGGTAGGGTTGGTATTTGTGGTCAGAATTTCTCCTGACATGGTGTTTGACTTTTTTTCAGGAAAAAGAACGATTTGAACAAGACTGCCTTAATCAGTTTTGAGGTTGAGAAAGGGTTTTGGAACGGTGATGACAGAAAATCTGAGTTCCAAAGGATTTAAGCCTGCTCTGATACCATGTTTTCACATGGTATCGACATTGATAAAGAGAAGAAAGGTTTAGATGGCTGTAAAGATTGGATTTTTGTTTGTATTGCTTGATTTCTTTTGTGTCAACTACAAGGCCCTTTTATAGGGTAAAGAAAGATTACATAAGGAAGGAATAAATCATACTCTAATCAAGGATTCTAGATTGCTGACTTTTATCCTTGATTGAACTCATCCAATATTTTCCATAAATACTTTCAACACTTTCAACTCCCACCATTTTTCTTTCAAGATCATTAAATATTAAAAAGAAAATCTTATTTTACAAATGGCAATAAAATACTGTTAGTCACTTAAGGATTAATTGTTTGATTTTTGAGACATAAAGATTGAATTTGGTCGAAATTACAATTTAGACAATATTTAATTTAGAGCTTTCTCCCTTCAATTGTTTTATTATGGGAGCAAGTTTCTGTCTTTATAATCTGCCATCAAAAGCTTCAAATTCAGTAAGCCAGACCAACTCCAATTAGGGGTGGCACGGTACGGTATACCTTATTAAATCGACCATATCCTTATACCTTACTTTTACCTCCGGTATGGAGAAAATTCATACCTTTACCTTACCTTTACATACGGTATACCTTAGTTCGGTATACCTTAAGTACGGTATGAAGAATATACAAAACCTTTACCGTACCTTTATTTCGGTATACCTTACCGAATTTCGGTATACCGTACTTTCACGGTATACCGCACTTTAATGGTATACCAAAATAATCGGTATTACCGAAATCGAAAAAATTTAATACGGTAAAAAATTGATAACTTATTTATTTAAAACATGTTTAGATAATGAATAATATTTAACAAATATAATAATGACATAATAGTTATATCAAATTGTATAACTCATGGAAGTATATAATTTTATCATATTTATAGTCTCATACTTATATAATAAATTATATTTATGTTATAAGTTGGGTATAATTTAGTTTAGAAAAATAATCATAATTATATATACTATACAATATAACTATATGTAACTCACGTCACATGATTATGATAATAAAACTATGTTATTATATATATATATATATATATATTATATATATATATATAAACAACACTATCATATAATTATAAGATACTTATATTATTTGATTATATCTATAATCTCGTACTTACATGTTCATATATTATATAATAAGTTGTATTAATGTTGTAAGTTAGATGTAATTTGTTTAAGAAAATTATTCATATACTACACAAAATAACAAAATTAACATTGTCTACATCTCAAGTCTCATCAATTAAACTTCAACAAAAGCAAATTCAAATATTATATTATAATTGTGTTACAATATCAATATAAATAATTCAATTATATTAAATCATAAACTATATGTAACTTATAATATCTATATAATTTACTATATATTACATGAATGCATACAAGTATGAGAATATAAATATCATCAAATGATATAAAAGTGAATAAAATATAATATAGTATGTAAGTTATATAATTTAATATAGTTTAAATTATTTATATTGATATCATATTTATATTCTCATACTTGTATGCATTCATGTAATATATAGTAAATTATATAGATGTTATAAGTTACATATAATTTATATGTTAGACGTAATACTCCCTCCGTCTCAGCTTTTTGTATCCACTTTTAGTAGTATTTACTACTAAAAGTGGATACAAAAAGTTGGGACGGAGGGAGTATTATTTATAATATAATACTAATATTATAACTATGCTATTGTATATGTAACTATTATAAGTTAGATGTATAATCTATTGTAAAATAATAATTTTAGTTATATATTATAACTATACTATAATATCAAAATAAACAATTTTATTTTATTGTATCACTTATACTATATACTGTATTTTATTTGTTTTTGTATCATTTGATGATATTTATAAATTCATGTACAATTGTATATATTCACATAATATAGATTATATACATCATTTTATAAAATTTATAAATACTTTTAAAAATATAAACATAAAAATATATATTATATATTTTAAAACTATAGATTTTGATACGATATATACCGCGATTTTCGGTATACCAATATATACGGACAACTGCGGTATATCAGAATAAGATATTGTACCTTATTACCGGTATATACTGAATATTAAGGTATACCGGAATAAGGTATGATACCGCATCACCGGTATATACAGTAATATTCGGTATACCAGTAATACGGTATCATACCGTGTTCCGATATATACCTTTAATACGGTATTTATTGATTTTTTCGGTATATACCGCGGTATCGGTATACACCGGTATACACCGGTATCTGGAAAATCCATACATTTACCTTACCGTAAATCTTCGGTACGGTATCATACCTTACCAAAAAAATCGGTATACCTTAAATTCGGTATTTTACGGTATTTTACGGTACGGTATGGACCGGTATACCGAGTTTTCGGTATATTTTTCCAGCCCTAACTCCAATAATCAAATGAACACTTTTTTCATCTCACATTTCTAGTATTTGAGGCTTGCACCAATGATAGAATTGCAAGAAGAATTCAAAGGCCAGAACAATTATTTTATATCCGTTCAAAGAACTTAGTGCTGAATTGATTATAGTTTATGACCCAAATGCCATAAATTTGAATCACTCGTTAAATTCTAGGTCGAAACTCAACTGCGAAGTTTGAATAGTGGTTATGCATATTTCCTCATTGGAAAATAAAAAAAGTAATCAAAAAGAATACTATAAAGTGCAATTAAAAAGTGTCTTGATTTATGGCTTGTCATGTTTAGTAGTAGTACCCACCACCAACTAAACAAGGGCCATGTCTACTTCATGCTATCTTGATTAAAATAAATATTATACTTACATTGATTAAAATAAATATTATACTTACATTCTGTCATTATTGAAGAATGAAAGTAAAGCTACGGGGTTTTACATTAGAGTGTGATATGACCACATCTTTGTTGGAGATTTCAAATATATTTTTTATTCCCTCCGTCCCGCGAAGCTTGAGCAGTATTTTTTTTAGATTGTCCCGTAAAATTTGAGTACTTTTTTTGTATGACAATTTTTATTCCTTTATTCACATTTTCATTTTTTCACCTACCACACTTAACACACTAAATACTGCTCGCTCCATCCCGATTCAATAGGCCACAAGCCTTAAACACAGATATTAAGAAACGAATAATTATAATAAAATATGATAGAGAAAGTAACTTTTGTTGATGATACATGTGTCCAAAATATAGGAGAGAGAAATAAAAAAAAAAGATAATTATGTGTGTGGTACAATGACATTTGGTGTAAATAATGAATTATATGAGGATATTTGTTATGTATAGACTTTCATTTTAGGAAGTGGCCTATTAAACTGGAACGTCCGAATAAGAAAACATGACCTATTGAATTGGGACGGAAGGAGTAACTCCTTAAAATTCGTGCCGGAAAGAAATTGCTTAAGCTTCATGAGACGGATGGAGTAATAATTTATACTAAAAATTTGTTTGGTACGGGTAATTATAGTGTATATATGATTCTTTAATAACTTGTTTGATACAAATCATACAACCCTTTATAAAAGCTTAAAATATTATACATATTTGAGTTATTCCACATACCACCTATGAAAATGGTGTATATAGTAAAATGTGATTTTATTAGAAAAGAGAAAGGAAAAAACCAAAGAAATCCCTTGAAAGCACAAAAAAGCAGACTAAGGGCCGAGCCTCATTAAAACCTTTTCACGGAAAAACCTGTAAAAAGGAAAAAGAGTACCCGTCTAAAGAACAAAAGCAACAAGGAGGGGAAGAGCGAAAGGGAAAGTTTCCGGAACTCCGGCCTAACCATCGTCCCCAAACAATCCCGGCTCTCCCCCAACAAAAATAACAGAACAGAGGCAAAGGGCCGGTGAGACGCCGTCGCCACAAAGCCAAGCAGAAAGAGCTACACGGCCGGTTAGACGCCGTCGCCGTTAGCACCAACAGACCAAACAAACGAAGGGAAGCTACACGGCCGGTTATATGCCGTCGCCATGAGCTCACCACGAAACCAAACCCAAAAAGCACACAAAAGAGGTAACAACTCGGCCGATTATACTCCGTCGCCGATGTTACCCCACGAACAAGATCAAAGAACGAGAGAGTTTCGGCCGGTGAAACGCCGTCGCCGGAAACTAAGCAACCTTGTAGAGCATCGCTGTAGCAAGCTGCCAAGAAGGCTTCGATCTTGCACGTCCAAAAACGAGCCCCGAAAATGCCAACGGAGTAAGGGGCCACCAGAGTGTCTATAATACCACGACAAATTCCATTGCATCCTGTCCACCAAGCATTCAAAGAAGACCTAACAAGCACAGCAGTCTCCGAGCTCCAATTGCACGACTGAGCAGCACCACCAAGAATGCCATGAGGGTCCATGAAAATGGTGTATACATAGTACAAATCATAATTATAATCATTATTAATTGTTGGGTCCATCAGGGTCACGTAACTGGTGTATGGGAGGAGGGGGGGAGAATACACCAGAAGGCTAATTTTAAATTTTAAAACATTTAAAGCTTCTTTCCAAAAGCTCACTCTTATAAACTGAAAGTAGTCTTGACTGATAGAAAGAAAAGACAACACAAAATTTCAGTCAAGGCATTTCAAGTTTGATAGTGAGCACTAGACTGAGATTGGAGATGATTCAGTTCAAGACACAGATCAATACGTAGTTGATCCTATTTTAAACTTCAGTCTAGTGTGAGTTAAAGCAGATATGTGTTATAGATCTCACGGACAAATCAAACTGTTCAATCAATAGCATACGCAACGGAAAGTCGGAAAAACGATCTTTTATAAAATAACCTTTTTAAAGGTTGGGTTATCAGTTTACAGAATTTTCTTTTTACTTATACTAGTTTAAGTTGAAATAGAGAATAAGCACAAAGGAAAAGTGAAAATTGAAAGCAATAAAGAACACAGAGAATTTTACATAGTTCGGATCAACATCCTACGTCCACGGTCAGCTGGTTTTACTGACAACCACTAGGCTTGTGCTTATGGGTGCACAACAAACCTTACAACTAAAACAACCGTTTCAGTGCCAACACACTGGGTTGGACTTCTCGTCTCTTTTCTCAATCTCACATGTTTACTAAGATTTCACTCGTCTTGCTTTCAGAGGCTGAGAACTCTTCGAGTCTAGACAACCGTCTAAGACTCTAACTCAAAAACACTCTTTTCACTCAATCGAAAAGGGAGTTTGAAACTACCAACTAAATTACAGAGAACAAACTCTCCGTAATTAACATCTAGGCTTAAGATTTACAAAGGAATGCCTAAAGGTTCTAAGAGAATATATGTAATCAGATAACTGATTTTTGACTTTGTGTATTCTCTTCTTCGATTCAAACTATGGACAAGTGAGAGTAGGCTGACTTGCGGATTTGGCAGAGGTTCAGGTGGGTGTGCTTGAATCGGTTGAAGATTGAACTTGGACGTTGAACCTATTTATAAGCAAAGTCTTGAATAGATCCGTTGGTGGAGATTGTCTTCGGGATTTTGCCGTTGTGAGATAACATTGAATTTGGGCTCAAGTCTTCAATCTTCTGATCTCCTTGAGTCTGAAAGAAGTAAAGTCTTCTTTCTTGGAGAAGGTGTTGCAGGCTGATATGATACAGCAGGAGAGACTTTGTGTCAGGAAGGACGATCTCCTATCTTCGGCATTTAATGCTTTTGTCCTTAGCATTAATTGCACCAAGTACAACGGTTGACTACTTTAGCTTCTGAGGAATGGACTGATGTATTCTAAATTATCAGTCCGGGTGTAGTCATGTAGTCTTCAGTGTCATTCCTTCAGTCGGCTCTGCTGATCATGTGTCCTCAATCTTCTGCTTCAGTGAACATTCTTCATTCTTCAGTCTGGTGCCTTCAGATAAAGGCCTCCAGTCTTTGCCGCTTCAATCTAAACTATTAATCGACTAAAACACTTAAGTCCATAATAATGAAATCAGTCAGAGAGGCTTTCTAATAGTTTTGGTATCATCAAAACCAGGAGGTTGAATATATCTTTTTATGTCCCAACATTAATTTTATATAAACTTAATACATCATACTAAATAATATATTACTTTCTCCGTTTCACTAAAAGTGACATGCATTCTATTTTGGGTTGCCGCACCAAGTGGCTTGTTTTCATAAATGACAAAATTTAATTCTTAAAAAAATGCAGACCATACCATTTTTAACTAATTTATACATTCTACTTAATTTGCGTGCTTAAATTTTTTTGTCACTTTTAATGGGACGGATAAAGTATATTTTACATATATATATATTTTAATGTATTATACAAAATATGATATTAATATGATATATAATAAAAGAAATCTAAGTCAAACATTATCATATCTTATCTCATACTGTGTATCAAACAAATATTATGGGCTCTTTTGTTGTGCATGATAAGGGTGAGATAGATACCTATAACACCCTAATATGTTGTTTACTACAAAAAATAATATCATTTATAAATTAATGACTTGTTATCTATTATTCATATCTTTTTGATTTTGTATCACGCCTGAGAGGTGTGATAGCATAAGACTTTTTTTATACATCTTATCAAACTTGATGTTGATATCTAATAAATTAATGAACATTCCAATTAAAGACATCATACATTATTTTATTACCACATTAATAGCAAATAAACTCTAAGAGTACTATCTCCAATTTATATGTGATATTTATTTTTATTTTGATATAACAAATAAATAATTTAAAAAATCATATGACGGTAATCTTGAACTCAGAGACTTTGGAGCTTATGAAATTTAGTTGTGACTTTAGGCTTTTGAGTCATGATCTTGCCATAAAGTGAAAACAGCAAAGAACCAAAAATTAATGTAAAAACACGATTTTGTGCATATCATTAAAGTATAAGATTAGTTTAACCGTGAATATACGTCTCTCATATGTATTTATATAATTTAAGGCGGAACACACATATTTAGGCCCATGTATATTTAAAGTTTGTTTCAATAAATTCTCGTACTATTTTTTTTTCTAAGTCCCTCTGCTAATATACTTTATCTTAAAAAAAATAAAAAATTTATTTAAATTTATTTAACACCGTTAATATTTTCATTGCAAAATAACCTATTTCACAAGTTGATTTGGTGGATGTCCATCACATTCCCACGGCGGTGACTGTCAAGTGTCAAGCGATGATGTTGAGTAACAAATTCTTAAGCCAAAATTCGCTTAAGAAGTCAATTCACGTGTTGATCAGAAATTTGATCATTTAGAAGAATTTTTTTCAAGAAATTTTAGAGAGCTCTTCAGAGAAGGAAGGTGCATTAGGCCATCCACTATGGGATGTTCCTTAATCTATGTGGCATCGAAGGGACCCGCTCCTTACCATAGTGGACATCAAACTTGAGGTACCAATGAAGTAAATGGGTACCAGTAGAGGATCCCGGTGCTTGTATATGCGGTGGGGCCCCAATCAATTTTCTCTCTCCTCCTTTTTTCCTTTTTGTCATTTTTTTCATTTTCCTATATGTATTTATATATATATAATTGTGTATTATGGTAAAAGTAATAATAATAATAGTGGGTCCATAAATAGTAAAAGTGAGGTAGTGTTATAGTGGAGAAAATATTGGATACTTGAAAAATGAGATAGTTGATGATGTGGCACCACGATGGAGTAGCACTACAGTATATGCCCTTTAGAAGATAGAGCAAGTGGTGACCTAACATGATGAATTCTCGTCCCCAATGAGACACCAAGCGGTGCGACCTTCTGTGTAAATAGTGAGGTCACGGGTTCAAGGTTGTGATGATTTCAATCAACTATCGAGTTGTGTTGTTGTGTAGAAATGGCTGACGACATTAAAGCGAATGTGTTGTTTGATAGCTGTTGGATATCACCACACGTAATTCGAATAAGGCTGTAATATTTACTCATAGCCCATTTTTAATGAAAATGTTAACGCTGTTAGATACATTCGTTAAAAAGTGATTTCATGACGTGAAATATATACTAGTAGAGGGACTTATGGAAACAAAACAATATTATAAGGATTTATTCAAAATAAACCTGTAAAGTATAAGTACTTACAGATGTGGTTTGGCTATAATTTAATTGTTTGTGATTTAATTTGCAGGCCACTTCATATATAAGCGCAAGATGTCGACCATATGAATTTCAGAACGAATTGTGTGAAAGGGACTGAATTACTACGAGAAACAGATAGTTGATAGTAAACGGACTAGAAATCTACATGGGCCGACATCTTCTCCAAACGGTGTTTTAAAATTATTGATCAAAATGGCAATTTGAAGATTATTTATGACCAAAAATGGAATGATGAAATGATAAATGTTAAATTGACAAAGTTTCAATTTTGTATATTATTAAAAATATTTATATTTTTTCTTCGTCTCAATTATATAAATTTTCTTTTTCCTTTTTGAATGTTCCAAATATATAGACTAGTTTTTATAAAGGGCAATACATTTTTAATTCATTTATTAATATATTTTTATTTAATTTTTAATTAATTCTATTATTAATGTATTGTCAAAAATTAAATATGAATAATATATAATTGTTTGGGTTAATAGTGTTTTATGTCCGGAACTTTCATTTTCTCCTAAAAAATCCTGAACTTTCAGTTTTTTCATAAAATATCCCATTATACAAATTTTGGTGACAAAAAGATGAATTATCTAGCCAAAAGAAATATTTTGGGGACCGTCATTATTGGAAAATTATATTGGGAACCACCATTGTTGGAAAATGTTGAATGTTCGGGTCTTTTTATCATCTTTCCGTCATCGAATTTTATATAGCGGGACATTTTATGGAAAAAATTGAAAGTTCAGGATTTTTTAGGAGAAAATGAAAGCTCGGAACATTTTGTGAAAAACGCTGAAAGTTCGGGACATAAAACATTATTCACCCTAATTTTTTTAATAACGAGTTAAACTCTTATACAAAATTCAATAAATTTATATAATGGGTACGAATGGAATGGAGTATATTAAATTAGGGTACATAATCACGATTCGTTAATCGTTACCAGCCTGGAAAAGCTAGATTTGGTCGGTGACTGCAATTTTTCAAAAGGTTCTTTTCGTAATTAAAAATTTCCAAATTCAAGAAAAATTACAATCTCACAATGGAGTATGGTTAAAGTCAAGAAATCTCCAAATATATTTTTCAATTTCTCGTTATGTACATTATTACCGAATCGATTTTTTAGTGTATTGAGACTTGACGTGGATAATTCACTTTGTTTCCTCGTTTATTCCAACAAAAAGAAGAAGGAAAATTAACGTCAAGTTGAAATCACAATCACCATCCGCCTAATACCAAATAACTAAAATGTCAAAACACGAAGATCGGCTCAAACCAAATTTTGAAGGTGTTTGAGTAAGTTTATTTTAAAAAGTTTATAAGTTTCAACATATTATAAAATATAATTTGTTAATAGTAAAGTGTTTAGATAATTTAACTCATAAATTGGAGAGGGAATTTTATGTGAGATGTAAAAATTGAAGAGAGATAAACTTGGAAGTTATATGATAAAAATAACAAATTATGGTTAAATAATATTTGCTTGTAGCAGATGAGATTATATAAAAAATTTTTGGAATAGATAAACTTAGTTTTTGTGAGCTTATAATCTCTTGGGACTTATTTTTACATTTGTAAGATGCTTAGAATCTTATTTTACCAAATACTCCCTCCGTTCTATTTGTATTGATCTCTTAGAGGATGTTTGGCTAAGCTTATAAGCTCCCCAAATAAGCTCCTAAACAGCTTATATAAGCTCCAAAAATAAGCTCCTCAAAAAATAAGTTCCTCTACCCCAACTTATTTTTTTATAATCTCATATGCAACAATCATTTTACAATATTTTTCAACTATAATGTATTATTTTCATCATTAATCATTTAAGTTCATTTCTCTTCGATTTTCTCTCTTTAGCAAAAAATTCTCTCTCTAGCTTATAAGCTCAACTATCCAAATACTTTGACAACTTATAAGCTCTTAAAAATTACATCTTATACGCTCTTGAAACATCTTATAAGCTCTTTAAATACGCTTAGCCAAACACCCTCTTACTTTTGGACACGAAGATTAAAAAAATATTTATTTATGAGTTAAATAGGTGAAGTGCTTTACTTTTGTACACTTAGGAGCCCTTATTTTTGCTATTTTAAGAAAGGGGCCAATATAATTGAGACAATCCAAAATGATAAGGGGGTCAGGCCAATACAAATGGGACGGAGGGAGTACTTTAAAAGAGCTTATAAGCTCTTAAATAATCTATAAGTATTTAAAGAGTTTATATGCTCATAAGCTCAGTCAAATACACACCCTCTTAATAAAAAATTTAAATTTAGATAGATTGTTTTTGATATTACTCCATATTTTAATTGTAACTAGTAAACCATTTATATAAGTATTTGTTTATCAAATTAAATTTTGGAGTATTATTGGGAATCGACTTTCTTGAAGTAATGCATTTTATTAGATTTTTCAGATTTATTATTTCCGGTATGTTTCTCTATCAAAAAAATAATTGACACAAAAAATATCCAAGTATACTAGCTTCTGTAAATGCTATGATCTCAAAGTAAATTAAACATATTATTATGTATAATTAGTACCTTGTATTTTGCACTAAAAGATGATTTGGAAAATAGATAACATTCAAGATTAACTTTGACAAATTTGATTAGAGAACTATTGAAATTTGGCTCTCTAGTAGGTCCAGTGTGTGAAATGTTTCTATTAAAGAGGCCGTCAAATTGACTATCAAGAAATAGAATATTGTTCACATAACAATAAAATATGCCCACACAAAAAACAATAAAAGATGGAGAACAGATACAAGGAAAAATTACAGTTCTACACTCAAAGTTTCTTAAATCTAGAATGAACTCTCGACTTTAACATATTAGTTCTCGACTAAAGGTATTTTAGTTTCCAATCTCAAATTATTCGATTTTTCTGTATCGGAAAGTTGAAATGACAGACAATTTGAATTTCTTCAAATAGTTTAAGTATGGTGGGGAAAATCCATATCATCATTATATATCCTATGGAATTCGCATGAAATTAAGACAGTCAAATTCGAACCTTAGACATTAAAAACAATCAAGTAATTCAAGATTTGAAAATGAAGGGTAAATGTCAATTTATGGTCCATCGTTTGAGCGTTTTTTTCAAATATATTCACCTTAAGCATATTTACAAAATACTCTATTGTTTCATTTTTTTCTCATTTGTGGTTCGCAAAAATAATCCGACGACCGGTATTTGACGTGTCCGGCCAAGTGTCATGTTGGAAGTACACGTGGAATAAAAAAAAAATTAAAGAATTTCCACCTATTTGAAAAACAGAGAAATCATACGTCAAGCTCCCGTTGCTAGATTACTTCCGCCCTCCCCCCCTCTCTCTCTTTCTCGTACTCTTCAATTATGGGTTTCTTTAGTTGTTTCGAAAGCTATATTTTTAATCTTGCTTTTATGTAATCCGGTATTTTCCCTGAACTTTTCAATATTTTTCCCAAAAGCGCATCTGGGCTCCTTTTTAATTGAAGTTTCTCTGTTGTTTTTCCCAAAATAGCTTTAAATTTTTGATTTATTCTGCGAATTTGAATCGAATTCCAGCTCAAATGAAGGTCCACCCGGTGCCCGGTAGACGCAATATCACGTTGCGACACGACATCGCATTGGTGCTAGCACAGGCGAGCGAAGAAGCTGTGACGCCTGCCGCACATCTTCGTGAAGGTTCTGGAACTTCCCCTTCATTCAGGACGCCGACGTTCTACTCGTGGAGACCCTCGATTCCCTCATTTTCACCGCATCCGCAGACGGAATCGGCGGCGGCGTCAAGGCCTACGCGGTGGAGATCTACCCTGGGGTTACCAAGGTTGTCATAAGGGGAAATGGAGTATGGTTGATGTTTCTAGGACTGAATTGGAGCTTGATTTGTGGCGGTTTTGGCTCCCGACCTCGATGCGGCTGGAGCTCGCCTCGGCGGCCTGCGAGGACGGCGAGCCGGTGGTGACGGTGCCCAAAGGGGCGCAGCGGCGGTGGCGGAGGGAAGAGCAGCCGGAGGAGGAGAAATTGGCAGTGGAAGAGATGCCGGTGGGTTAGGGTTCAATTAGTGGAAGAAATTCTTTAGTTTTTTTCTTGTTTTTTTTATTCTACTTGTACTTCCAACATGGCATTTGGCCGGACACGTCAAATACCGGTCGTCGGATTATTTTTGCGGGCCACAAAAAAAATGAAACAATGGGTATTATTTTGTAAATATGCTTAGGGCTATTTGAGAAAATGCCCAAACGATTGGCCATAAACTGATATTTACCCGAAAATGAAATATACTATTTGGAAAATGGTATTCTAAAGTTGCGAACTAAACAAAACTTTAAATGTGAAAGCGTAAATTTCCCCTAAAATAAAAAACATATATATAGCCCTACAAACTATACTTACTTATTATGGCAATACATTCTCTAGAAAATATTTGATATAAAATTTAAGGTGGTCTTGGGTACATCCAGGTGTACCGTACATCCTGGTTGACCTGTACTCAAATCATAATCTGAGATTCTGAATCCTGATTCAAACCCATATTCTGACTCAAATCGTGTAAATGACATTATTCGGTTATACAAATGACATTGCTTGTAATTGTTACTATTCTGTTATATAAATGACATTGTGTATAAATGACACTATAACATTGTAAATGACATTGTGTATAATTGACATTATTCAGAAATATAAATGACACTTCCTGTAATTGACACTATAAGATTGTAAATGACACTATAATATTCTAAATAACACTATAAGATTGAAAATGATACTATAACATTTTAAAATGCCACAGTGTTATTTATATAATTGAATGATGTTAATTATAAGCAGTGTCGTTTGTATAGCTGAATAGTGTCATTTACACGATTTGTGTCAGAATGCGAGTTTGAATTAATATACGGGTCAGAATCTAGGTACGGATCAATCCGAATGTATGGTACATCCGGATATACATAAGATTTTTTGATAAAATTTGTACTCCCTCCGTCCACGAAAAAGAGTCATGTTTCCCCTCTTTTTTTTGTCCACAAAAAAGAGTCCTGTTTCACTTTTTGTACCATTATACCCTCCATAGACTTCAATATTTACTTTACTTTGCCATTAATACATCTACCTCAATAACTAAAAATAATTGAGTTAATTCCTTAATTAAAACCTAATTAAAACCCACGCACACACTCACAAAACACACACGACACACACAGAGATGCAGCGCCCCCCTCCCCCCTCCTTCCTCACCGGCGTCGCCGGCTCTCCGGGCACCACCATCGGTGCACCTCCCTTCTCTCACCTCTCGCCTCACGCCCTCTCTCTCTTCTCAAACTCTCACCCTTGAACCCAGACGCCGCGCCGCCTTCATCTACTGCCGGCGAAGGTGACAGCAGCGAGGGCTGCGACCGCCGCGGTTCCCTCTCCGGCGAAGCCGCGCCTGAGCGCCACTCCCCTGGCTTCACCTCTCTCTCTCTCACCACTCAGCCCTAAATCCCCAAAATCCAGAATCTACCCTAAATCCCCTAGCTTCCTCTCTCTCTCTCTCACCGCTTCCCTGAGCGCCACGACCGGAAGGCCACCGCTGCAGAGGCCAGTCACTTCTCCGTTCCCGGCCGAACAGCCGTCGCCGAGCCCATCGTCTGAAAGCACTGCCTCACTGATCTCGTTGCCTCGCTCCCTCTGAGATCGAAACCCTAAGGCGCCGCCTCGATTTGGTCTGTAATTTCTTAAATTTGTTGTTGGAATTGATTTGTTGAATTTGTTCGAAATTGTTGCTGTAATTTCTGAATTTGTTGCTCGAAATTGTTGCTGAATTTTCTGAATTTGTTGCTGGATTCAAGTGAATTTGTTCGAAATTGTTGCTGTAATTTCTGAATTTGTTGCTCGAAATTGTTGCTGAATTTTCTGAATTTGTTGCTGAATTTGTTGCTGGATTCAAGTGAATTTGTTCGAAATTGTTGCTGGAATTTTCAGAATCGAATTTGTTTGAATTTGTTGTTGAATTCAAGTTAATTTACCATCTTAAATTACATTGAATTCGATCATTAAGTTAATTGAGAATTAGGGACTTTAAAAGTCATATTAACACTACCCCTATAAATTTATTTCTCTCTCCACTTACACCTACTTTAACAACTTTCTTAAAACCCGTGCCGAGTCCCAAATGAGACTCTTTTTCATGGACGGAGGGAGTATTACTCAATATTCCTGCAAGAACAAGGTAATAGTAATAAATTAATTAACAATAATTACCAGCTCCTGAAATGAAATTGAGAAAAAGCACCCCCCACTATGAGTAGCCATTGAAAGTAAAATAGTAAGGCTGTCGGTGCTAACCTTTTGCACTCTCAAAAAGTGTCGCACCAAATCAAATTTGGATTCTCATCTACTAAATTAATATCCTATCTTATATTTCACTTACTTATATCAAAACACTGTATAATCATAAACTCATTATATATCGATCAAAATAAAACACAAAAATAAAGAAAATGAAAAAAAGAAAAACACAACAAAAAGTGGTAAAAGATGGACAGTGTGAGCCCATTACATTCCTCTTTATTCTACTCCCCTTTTTAACCTTCCTTAATGCACTCATAAAGCCACATCACATTATAGTGTAGCTTCGAAGCCAAGTGACTCTCTCTATCTCTCTCTCTTCAATCTTCACTTCCCATTTCATGAAATCTATTCCCCTTGAAAAACCAACAAATTTCCCACCATTTCTCTCCACCTACCAAGAAATGATGCAAAATCATCCCCAGAAAATCAGTTTAATTTTTTTAGTAATTCTATTTCTTGAATCAAGAAATGTGAATGCAGAATGGGAGGGATCCAAATACCAAATCGAATGCACAATGTGCTCAGCTTGTGACAACCCATGCAACACCGCATCGCCGCCGCCTCCGCCGCCGCCAACTCCGACCAACATCTGCCCCCCACCACCGTCTCCTCCCAGCTCCGGCGGCAACTACTACAACTCCCCTCCGCCGCCGCCGCCTACATCGTCATACTACTACCAACCGCCGCCCTCCGGCGGCTTCTACAAGCCTCCGCCGCAGGTCCCCAGCGGCCCGACGCCGCCGCCGCCCAACCCTATTGTCCCTTACTTCCCATACTATTACCACATCCCACCACCATCTTCATCGCCATTCAAGAAAATCCCCTTGGCTTTCTCTCTCATCACTCTGCTTCTCACTAGCATCTTTTACTAGACTACATAAATTCTTTTTCTGATTTTCACCCTTTTTTTTATTAGAAAGAAAAATTCAAGAATTTTAAAATAAAATGTCAAATTCACAGATCTTCAATCTTTCTAAGCAGCTCTTCATATTGTTCGTTAAAATCGAACAAGAAATTTCAGTAAGAAAAATCAATTCTTGATTTCTTTCTTCAAAACTGATGGAATTTGGGCGATTTTGTGTGATTCCAAGAATGCCCCTGCTGCCGACGTCGATCATCAAGAAACAAGGAGGAATGGAGGGCTTTTCCGGAAGAGAACATAAGCAAGGAGAGAAGTAATCTGTAAATTCTTGACAATTTTAATTTAATTAGGTCTAATTTTTTACGTCTTCTGTTTAGTTATTATCAAAAGTTTAATAGGTTTTTGTAAGAAAATCAGTCACTTATTACATAATCTATGAAGGATTTCTTCATCTCTGTGTTGCTCTTATTACTATTTAATTTAATTCAACAATAAGTATGCACATTAATGTAGATTTGATGCTCACCCAAATCAATAATTGTAGAGCTTTTTTGTACTATATAAGCTTTTTATATTATTTTAATTTGATGGAGATTCATGATGTTTAATTTTCAACTATATGTCAACCCAAAATTGAATACCAACATACCTGTCAATTGTCATAATAAAAGCTACCATATGTAAATGCTGTGTGTCATTTTTGTCTGTGAGCCTTTGTCTTGGTGACTGGTGGCTTAGTTCGTTGCGTAACATAATATCATCTCCTATTTTATTTAATAACTTTATATTATATTTATGTAATATATCTTGATTTGAGTGGTATTAAGAAAGTAAGAAATAATTCGAAAATAATGTTGGATGAATATTGTGAAAACAAAGACTAAATAATTAAAGTTGTTTCTTGGATCATGTAACTTTTGCACTAATAAATTAAAAGCATTTATCTTTCCAGCTTGTGTACATATGTTTGCATGGCTGGCACCAGTTATATCTAGAACGTTCAGTTTAATTATTTGCATAACCAAGTTCAATAGACTAGGACATAAATTTGTGTTTCTTTTAATTGAAAATTACTCCTACTTTATAATGTTACTATATAACTAGAAGCTTGGTGTGACCGTGTGAGTGAGCAGAGCTGAGTCAGCTGACT
Source organism: Salvia miltiorrhiza (assembly GCF_028751815.1). Classification (NCBI taxonomy): domain Eukaryota; kingdom Viridiplantae; phylum Streptophyta; class Magnoliopsida; order Lamiales; family Lamiaceae; genus Salvia; species Salvia miltiorrhiza. The sequence goes on along the minus strand of NW_026651486.1, from coordinate 381,601 downwards.
AGCGACCTACTCAATATAAGACTATCCAACACTGATCCAACCCAACCCAACTCAATTTTTTAATAAAATATTCATTTATCTCTCATCCACCTACCCAACTCACAACCTAATATAATTTCTACTCCCATTAGTGACACCAACTCAACCTATATATTTTTTTATTTTTTTATTTTTAATTATCTAGAATCTAAAATAAAATATTATTTAAAATTAAACATTTATTTATTATAGTTGAAAATTAAAATAAAGATTTGTTTATCTTTTAAACATTTGCTCATCTTTTAACAATTATTTTTGCTCACAAAAAATAAAATTAAACATTTTTGCTTATAAAACATAAAATTAAACATTTGCTCATCTTTTAATAATTATTGGCATCTTTTTGTCATATTTGAACCATATTAATATACATATAGTACATAGCAATTTTACGTATGAATAAAGTGAAATTATTTGCGCCAGTTTAATTCTTCAAACATTAATTAATAAAATGAATTGAATTCGGTATGTAACCCTCAATATCAGCAAACATAAATTATAAAATTAATACTAATATACTCATTTTAGTTCGATGCGAGTGAATCTTTTACAAAATATGAAAAAGTGGACAGATGGCAACATATGCGATAATCTGCAGAAGGTGACCTTCAAGGCGGTGAGCCGACTGGGTCACTCAAATTTCATGACATTTAGCATTATTTAATTATAAATTCAATTTGTCTTTTTGCTGGTGACCCTCTATCAGGGTCACCGTTGTGGGTAGTCTAAACTCCTAGTCTAGTCCCTACGAGCATCTACATCGGTGGGATCGTTACCTTGACTCGAGTCTGTTGTGGCTATGAGTCGACCGATGCAGCAGAGGGAGAGCTCGAGTCCGGCACATCTTGATGAGCTCGATTCATCCATTTAAAAATGAAAGCACATGTGTTGCACGCGTCAAATAAAAAAATATATTTTTTTAATTCAACAGCTATATGTCGATTTACTTTTTTTTATTCATTTTCTTCCAGATGGCTCAATGCCTTTTTTTTGTTTTCTTTTTCAAACGGCTATATGCCTTTTTTGATTTTATTTTTTATTTTTATTTTTTTCAAATTCTTCTATAAATACCTCTCACTCCCAACTTCAATTCCATAATTCAATCTTTATCTATTTTCAATTTTAATCCATTTCATCTCTTAACTTCTCTCTCAAATTAAAATGGATCCCAACAACAAGAAGAAGGGTCGTCATTCTTACACCCTCGAGGAGACGGACCTCATCGCTCACATATGGATTGAGGAGACCAACAACGTCATTTGTGGTCTCGATAAAAAAGGCAAGCACTATTGGGGCCGAGTCATCGAGAAAGTAAACGGCATCTTGGGTACAAGTTTAAATCTCTGGCAAACCAAACCTCATTGGGCTCATGTGAGTTCGGAGGTGAAGCGTTGGGAGGCAACGTGGGTCGAGACCAACGCAAAGTAGCCATCTGGACACTCCGGCGACACGATCCTGGAGAAGGCCCAAACGCTCTACACCTCGTGTAGCACTAGCAAGGGCATTCCATTCAAATGGTGGAACGCGTGGAAAATTCTTCAGACGAACCGAAAGATCAAAAATTTATACCTCGAGGGAGACGTCCATTCCACTAAGAGGACAAAGACGAGTGAGAGCGGCGACTTCAACACCTCAGCCTCGGGCTAGGAAGTCTCGTATTCCTGACTAATGGGAAACAAAGCAGCGAAGGCGGCGAAGGAGAAGGCAAAGGCCACGGCGTCGCAAGGCTCGGAGGCTCTGCCCTAATGTGTCTAATTCATAATCACCAACGAACATATCTAGTTCATGACGTGATAATTCAATTTTAGGTTTCGGTATAATTCAACTTTAGAATTAGGTTGAAGACAGAAAGGTGTGCATATTTAAATTGATGACCTGTGTTGATGATCAATTATGTATATAACACATATAGTTATAGTACCAGATGTGGAATAATGAAATTGAAGCACATTCCATAACTTTCCAGCATGTAAGTTGTGGGCATGCTAAAGAAGTGCCCATTAATTATTTATTTTCTGAAATGTATATAAAGGATAGGTTTTTATGTAAAGGCCCATACCTTATTTTTACCCTTAAACATATATGGAAGTTACTTACCCAACATGCAAAATAAGTAGTAAAGTCCAAATCAACATGTAAGCATTTACGTGAATTCAATCTTCAATTAGTAAACTGTTTTGTAATTTGTGCATATATATTTGATGTATGTGGTCTACTTCATAAAATATATGTGTCCCAAAATTGAAGTCTAGCTCTTATTAATTCGTGTTTCCGTGTTTCAAATTACAGTCCATTTTCTATATGAGACGTGCACTAAAAATTTATGTTCTTCAATATGCATGCTCCTATAATCCTATTTATGGTTTTTAATTAATCACCATTTCTTTTATATAAATATATAAATAAGAGTACGGTAGGACAATCTTATGTAATTCTCATTTTCAAAATACATTGAATATTTGTCTTTTTTTTTTTTAACAATACATTGTATATTTGTTACTGCTAGTCTGCTACATTAATTTGATTCCAATCAATTGGTCCAACAATAAGATAATTAACTGGCCTAAAAAAGAATAAGATATCTGACTAGATTTGTCCTCTTACACAGTAATACTTATAATAAATATGACACATAAATATTATTTCTCCGTCCATAAAAAAAAGGTTCTGATTTATCATTTTAATCCGTCCAAAAAAAGATGTCATAATTTATTTTTAGTAATAATTTGTGAATCTATTTCTCCACTAACTAACTTATGGGCCACTTTTTTCACTTTTCTTAATTCGTGGGATCTTTTCTATATTCACTAAATAAATAACACAAGTTTTTTTAAAATCCGTGTCACCCTCTCTTAAGACATCTTTTCGTGGACGGATGAAGTATAAATTTTAAAATGTTTACCAGCATCTATAATGCACGGATTCGCCGAAAAACTATACATTGCAGTATCTGATACGTACATGGAGCGGGTGCGGGTACGATTCGCGTGGGATTCGCCACCTGGCGAATCCCCCCCCCCCCAAAAAAAAAAAAAGGATTCGCGAATCGAGTGCGCCATCCTCGCGAATCCGACTGTGGTGAGGGAGGTGGCGATGGCGGCGTTCCGGCTGAGTCGCGGCTGTCGTTCCGAAGAGATATAGGGGAAGGAGGTGATGTTTCCAGTGGATCTCGCCGAAAATTTTGAGGGGAAGAGGCGGCTGCGTTTTCAGAGTGGAGGGGTCGTGAGGGGGGCACGGCTGCCGACGATTCTCGCTGGAAGGAGGGTGGCGGCATGGTCAATTTCGAGAGAGAGATGAGGGAGCAGATAGAGAGATTAGAGAGAGAGAGAGAGGGCGGCGGGTTGTGAGGAAAGAGAGAGAGAAAAGAGAGAGAGGGCGGCGGATTCGTGAAGATGAAGAGTAAAAGTTTTGACTTTTAAGTTTTAATTGATTTGATTTTAAATGGGCCTAAATATAGCCTTTTAATTAGATTTTATTTTATTTTAAATGGGTTCCTTTCTTCTAATATAGCCTTTCAAATTTTAGGGAGCTATAACTGATTTTATTTTAAATGGGTTCTTTTAATATAGCCTTTTAGATTTTATTCTAATTTTTAAATTTGATAGATTACATATAATACTATATATGTATTTGATTGATTATATATAATAAAATATATAAATATAAGGGTTAATGGCACCTAAATTACTCAACTATTTCCAAATTCTGGTTTGGCCACCATACTTCAATGTCTGTAAAGGAAAATACTAATCTTCAATTTGATCTGATTTAAGTTTTCCGTTCAATTTCCGACAAGGGCAAATTAGGAAATCTGCATACGTGTCCAAATTTAAGCGAGGTGGCGCCCAATTGGCGTCCAGGTAGCGAGCTGACTGGATCTCCCTCTGACCTCCCTTCTCTCTCTCTCTCTCTATATCATCTCTTCATGCTCCAGATGAAACGACGACAGAGTTGCCGTCGAGCCCTAGATCCCCAATCAATCACCACAGCCTCGGGTCGCGTCATTCCGCCTCCGGTCGCCTTTGTCTGCGCCACCTTGCTCCGACTCCATCTGCCTTGGCCGTGAGTGGTCAGCGGCTGCAGGCACACATAGAGCGTTGGCAGCCTCCCCTCTCCCAATTATTTCCTCGACCCTCACACTCACTGAAGGCAACATAAAGAATTTCACAGATGTAAAAAGATTTTTGATTTGGGAGTTCTGTGTTTCTGAAATTTTTAATCAAAGCTATGCGATTGATTAAATAATATAACACCATTTCAATTCGTCCCTGATTTTTATGGTGTCGCTCCACGACCGCGGCTCATGGCCGAGCGCCGTCGCCACCACCACCTCCAGCGCCACGAAGAACTTGGACCTATCCAAAACCCTATTCCACACTCCGCTTACGATGGAGCAACTGTTGTTGAAGGGAGAGCGGTGGTGCGCAGCGTGGTCGGCTCGCCTCAAGAAGAATTGGTCTGTGAGTTCTCGTTTGGGGGAATGGCTTCTGGACAGCTGGAGAGACGGAGGGTCGGAGTCGTCTGATAACGCCGTTGGGCGCTACTGTGCCACGGCGGCCAGCGGAGAGAGGGCAAACAGCATCGCCAGATCTGGAGAAAGGGAAGAGCAGCACTAGCGGTGGCCGTTACGCTGCTTTCCGACCAAAGGAGGAGAGATGAAGAGATCGAGGAGGGGGAAGGGCAGTAAAAAGCGTGGGACGTCGTTGGGGGGCCGCCGACGGACTTTCCGGAGAAGAAGCAACGGCGGCGGTGGCTGTAAAAGAAATGTAACGGGAACTATAAAAGAAATGATAAACGACATCGTTTTTAGTCAAGTAAAACGACTTGTGTTTCAACATGCGTTCGGCGTGTCCACGTTGGATTTCCAGTCATCCATGTCATCAATGTATTCGCCGGAAAATGGGCGGAGTCGCAAAATCAGATTAAATTGAAAGATTAGTATTTTCCTTTACAGACATTGAAGTATGATGGCCAAACCAGAATTTGGAAATAGTTGAGTAATTTAGGTGCCATTAACCCTAAATATAATAGACGTATCCTTCACGAATCTCACCCTATAATTTTTGAAAATCCGTATCCCCGCACTCGAATCGTATCGCTTCCGCACCCGCGCCCCGCACCTGTGCAACATAGACCAGCATTCATAATTGTACTACAAAAAAATAGAATAGTATATTAACATAATAAAAACTTTAATATTTTATAAAATTACTTTTTCAAAAACAAAAATTTGCGAATGGCCTGAATAATCGCAGGTATTATTTTTGAAAAGCCATAGTTGTTTTTACATATTATGTAGATATAGATAATCTCTTAGAAATATATGAATAACTTATTAATTTATTTTAAGTACGATATTATTTGCCAAAATTATATATTCCTTATTGGTTTAATAGAATCAACCAATTATATATATATATATATATATATATATATATATATAGAGAGAGAGAGAGAGAGAGAGAGAGAGAGAGAGAAAAGTTAAACAGAGAATGCTAAATATTTAGATAATAGAGAATTCGTGAAATAAAAACGAACAGATCTACAATATTTGCCAAAATTATATATTCCTTATTCGTGCAATTTGCCCCGGGTTCGAATCCTGTTGGTGGCGAGTTTTTCTCTTTTTTTACTAAATACGTCTGTTCGTTAGTTATGTTAATATGTTCGTAAAATGTATAGACTTGTTCAAAATGAAATATTTAATAATTCTCTGTTTAACTTGACCCTATATATATATATAGGGAAAAGTTCTATTGAGAAAGACAAATATTTAAATAAGTGAGAAACAATCTCAACCATCGATCATGATCCATCAAACAGTCCAGAATTAAGAATAAATCTCGTATCCAGATTTTGATGAACATATCAATAATTGTAATGAACATGTCAGTAATTTTTTATGAACGAACATATTTGTTGAAAAGATATATTTGTTTAAAATTTCGCACTCCGGGATTCGATCCCCAAACGTTCAATAAAATTATTGCTATGTTCATAAAAAAACTATTGACATGTTCAACGTTTCTAACTTTCAGAAAAAAAATAATTTTTCCATAGAACCTAACCATATATATATATATATATATATATATATATATATATATATATAGCTAGAATAAAAACACAGTTTTTGGTATAAAATAGGAACAATTTTCAGCCCTTAGATCATCAATATCTACGGTTGATTCATCACCTTATTGGATGAATTCAGGTCCTGAGTTCGAATCCTAAAGGTAGCGAAAAATTTATTTTTCGCAATTCATACAGTTACACATCCAATTCATACGTGTTCTACATAGAATTCATACATTTTAATTCATTTATAGTTTATACAAAAAATGTATTTTATTTCTAGCCCACCCCTATATATATATATATATATATATATAGAGGGTTCAACTCTATAGAAAAGGCCTCTTAGAATAAAAAGAAGGAAGAAATCAAGTAATCTAGTCCCTTACTTTCACTGAATCCAACGGTTCAGATTTTATTCTCAAGATCATTTCATTAATTAATATAAAGTCTGAAAATTAGTTCTAAATTGGATAGGGTTATATAGGTCAATTTTAGTTCATCATAATTATGGAAATATAATCAAATCACGTGATTCTCTCAACGAATTTGATTAATCCCTGCTGCACTCATTCATCTTTGAACGGCAGATGAAAGTCACGAAAGTTAGGGTTTCTTTCTCAAGTCCGCCTCCTACCCCAGACCTTAGTCCGCCGCCTCGCCGTCTCCCCCACCCCCAGTCCGCCTCTGGTGGTCCGGCCTCCCCCGATCGCCTCTGTCCATGGCTCCGCTGGCCTGCGCTGCAGCTGCAGCGGCAGCCTCTGTCCATCTTTTGTGAAAAAGGTGGAGGCGCTCATCTCGGCGTCGTAACCAGGATTGCCGGCCATCAACCTTAAGAATTCGTCAAATCGGAGCGACTGGGATTGAAGAATTCAATCTGTTTTGAGACGGTTTGTAATAGATTGATTTATTATAAGTAGTTCTGTGATTCGGTTCAGAATTTTTGAATTTTTGTTTTGTTCCCACAGCTTCGCAAAAAAAAAAAAAAAAAATAGATTGTAACCATGGAGTTCTTTTTATTTCGTTAATTCCTATGTCTATTTTGTTGAACTACAAGTTCATTAACTTATTGGTGATTCCCTTGTAAGTAACATATGATATATTTGTTTATTCATTTGTTCCATCGAATATCATGGCATACGTTTTGAATTTATAAACAAGAATAGACAATAATAAGAGGGATTTGAATTTGTATTGTTTATGCATAACAATTTGGCTCTAAGTTCATTAAAATATATAATAAGTTATCCAAATTGTGAAATTTCAATGCAGGGAAATGTTATGTTCGAAACAATATACAATCGTGTTCAATATACAATTCTGACGAACATATTAAAAAGTATAACAAACACACTATATAATCCATTGGTTTTCTTAATGAAATACGAGGTTTTTGAAATAAAGTGTTTAATCTGCGTGAATTGGGTTTCAAAGCAGCATGAGATTATTAGTTTTCTGAATCTATACGTAAATGAAGGATTTGTATAATATCTACCTTAAATAAAAAGATCATGATTAGCGTAAATATGGTAAAACAATTGTGAATATATGTAGATTTACAAAATAATCCTTTTGCTTATTTAATATGGACGATTCTTTGATAAATCTGGTGCAGTCAGATTTCTTCATATTAGCTAAAATGAAGGCTTCAAATTTCTTCTCTTTTCTCATTTACATATTGGCCTTCTTCATTAAACCTTTGCCTATACATACATATATATATATATACACACACACACACACACACACCAAATTTTATAGAGCAATAAAACTCAATATTTGACCTCCCATTTAAAAAACATAAATTTTGGCCATTTTTTTACGTTTTATGTAATACCCCGGATTTTCGATCATAGGTTTCATATGGTCTTATTGATATTATTAGGATATGATAGGTCCCTAATTCCCGGTTAATAAGAATAGTTATCCTCGCGATAATTTAATAAGACTTGATGCCTAGGTTTTCTCTTAAGAAAAACGAGAAATAGATTTTATTGAGAGAATTATTTTATTTTTCCATGTGATATTGATTTAAATCAATATGTATATATATGTATATTTTTCATTTCAAAGTATGAAAAGCAAAGTGCATATTTATTTTAAAACGAGTTTGTTTTTAGTTTGGGTTTGAGCGATTACGGGCCCGTATAGAGGGCCAAGAGCGGGCCAATTTTTAGAGGGACTTGGGCCGATTTTAAGGCCATATTTTAGAGCTCAAATGCAGCCCAATTCGGCCCCAAACCCCACTTAATACATCAATCATATTTTTAAATTCAAATGGAGAGAAAAGTGATCATTGCATGCATTGGGAACTACAAAAAAAAAAAGCATGAGAAGTGTAAGAGCCACACAACCAATGCCCCCATGCATTGGTGGCAGCCACCCTACCTCCCCTAGGCCTTCAATTTTCGTGCTCCCATCATGCCTAAAGTAAGAGTGGCTGCAAACTTCTTCATTCCCTTCATTTTTCACTTCAAGAAGGCAAGAAGAAGCTCTCACTCTCTCCTCTTCTCTCCATTTTCGTCCCTCATCTCTTCCCCCACTCCCACAACTTTTCTCCCACCATTCTCACACTCCAAAGCAGCCCTTGAAGCCCCAAGAGAAGTATCAAAGTAAGGGAGAGCGCGGGAAACCTAGGGCATAAAGTTAGAGTGAAGATTGTGCTTCGAGGGTGAGTTTTCTTTGGTTTTCTCAACTGAAAACGCTTTAAGACCATGAATTTTTACACATATGTGTGCTATATTGTAGGAAAATATGTTTTATGGTTTTGGATGTTGATTTTGGTAAAATGTTATGGGTGAAAAACCGTGCATGAGGTAAAGCTGCGAATCTGCCATAAGCGCACTGCTCCGTCAGTGTTTTGCAAGGCGATTCCAGCCATCCAAACGGTGCCCAAAAATTCTCAAAATATTTTTGTATCCACATTAGTGTGTTTTATATACAATGGTAAAATTTTAGAATTTTCGGAGCTCTTATAATTTATTTATGAATTTTTAAACATCACTGCCCATCTGAAATGCATTTATGGTAAACAATCTTTTGGAGGCCATAAGTCAAGATTCAATTGGTGAAAACCTTTGAAACTTGAATATGTCACTCTAGACTCCCGTATATTTCCTTTGAAACTGGCCTCACCATTTTTGAATAAGGGAAACAACCGGTATAAATTCTTGAAATCTAGTTCTTATTCCTTGTATCCTCTAGTAGGTTTTACAAATCTACGATTTTGAGGTGATAAATTCCAACTTAAACCTTTGATTCTCAAGCCTATTTTTGTACTTAAATATGCATTGACATGTTGGGAACTTATGTGTTCATTTTTAGAATTTTTGGTGAAGTCTAAAGTGATTTTTCCGATTTATGTTTTGAATCTGCCGAACTTGAACCATTTTTGTGCACTGAACTTTAGACATTCATATCTCCTAAACCATGAACCTTTTTGGGGTAAATTCATCTCTCTCCCTAGTTTTCGGATTGACCTTTGGGGTTCCCAGTGAATTTTTTTAAAGGGATATATGAATTTTGAAAGAATGTCCACTCGCTTGGTTCCTAATCTGGAAATCTGAAATTTCTAGATTTTTGCTTGTTAAATACCCATCTTTGAGAAAGCATATCTTGCTCGTTTGAACTCTGTTTCATTCGATTCAAATTGGAGAATGATCCTTGAAATGCCTAGTTTCCAAAATGTCCTTCGGAGCCTCATTTGGAGATCCGAGGCAAGTTTAGTGTCTGTTGCAAAACAGCCCTTAAGAGCTCAAGTTGTTGATTTATTTTCTAATTATGAAAGTTGATTTTAAAGGATGTTTCATGAAAGATTAAGTATATATATGTGCATGACGAATTTGACACATGTTTTGTGCAAAGTTTTCATGAAAATGAGTGAGTTAACCTAGATAAGGCATCAAGATAAGCTAATGTATGTAAAATGCAAAATCCTTAGTTTGATTATGTGTTATAAGTCCGTGAATAGGTTGACCTAGAGACCCTAAGTATACAACGATTTTTGTTCTCCATGATATGTGCTAAGTGTTAAGAACTCGTCTTGTATGAATTGGTCCGCAGGATGGTGCCACAGCTTAAGATCACCTCTCTCTTCCACATCGAAGATCAGGTGGGTTATACTTGCAAATGTATGTTGGGTTAGTAAGCTCTCTCTTTAAATACAAGCAAACGTTCAAATTGTGAATGCATGTATAATATTTTATTTGGTTGTTACGAGTTATAAATCGGGGGTACCCGCAAGGGTAGGGTCCTGATAAATCGGGAGAACCGCAGAGGCGGTACCGGGTTACGAGAAATATGGGCCTAGGTCTGGGGATTGATTCAGCCGGGTCTCCCTATACCTAGCACCATGCAGGTAACACCAAACAAGGAAAAAAAAGCGCATGGTAATAGTGCTTCGGCTCAATATTTTATATTGGAATTTATAGTAACTATTTGCTATACATTTTATAGACATGCATTTCACTGATAAAAAGAAATTTCTTTAAAACAAGTTTAAAGAAAAGAAAAATGGGCATTAACTTCATTGAGTGCATTAGTACTCAGCCCAAAATTTTTAAATCCTTTCAGATTAATGAAGCCGGGCGCTGTGGAGTGGTGGTGGTGGTCTGGAGTAATCAAGAGAGTCCCTTGAGGAAATTTACATCCCCATAACTTCGATCACAAACACTTCATTTTGTTGGTTATACCCGGCGTGGCATTAATTTATGAACTTGTTTACTGTTTTCCCCTAAACACCTGAACAATTGAGTTGCTTGCGGGCACTCGAAAACTTTGATATCGAACTCCCCAGACTTGACCGAAGTCCTCATACTTCGTGTCAACTCGGGTTTCCTTTGAGCAAAACGATTATATGTTAGGTTAAATAAATTTCGCTAATTAACCGAGTAATTTATCAAATAATTAGGTTATTCATTTCCAATAAATAATCTTGATAATCACCCCGAGTTCAGCATGACTGGTCCCTACATAAGTCGGGCCGTCACATTATAGGACTGCTTTACCCTTAGTTAGGGTGGATTGGATTCAGGTTAACGTGGGGGTTGGGCTTCGGGTTCGGGTTGGATGCGCGCGAGCTATGATGATACAAGTGGTACAAATGGTTAAATTCATGACAATTGTGCCATTCATTAAGTACACTTGACACAAATTATAACATTTGTGCCAAAAGTACCAACCGAAATTAAAAATTAAAAAAATCAAGTAAATTGGTACTTTTGACACAAATGACAATATTAGTGCCAAAAGTACCATCATAAAGCAAAAAAAAATCAAGTAAATTGGTATTTTTGGCACAAATGATAATAATAGTGCCAAAATTATCATTCAATGATCAATCCTGAATGGAGAATTTAAACTCTGAATAGAGATTCTAAATCCTACGGGAAAGTGTTCAAAATAGCCATATGACTACAGTGTATCAACATAAGTATATGGCATTATTGGAACTAATATGGTCACTAGTACCATTTATGCAGCATAAATATAAAATGGTAGATTGGGCAGAACGCGTAAAATATGGTCAGATTTTGTGTTTTTCAAATTAGTGGCTGAAATTTATGTTTGCTTGTTCAAAATAGCCATATGACTGCATATTTTCTCTATATATATATATCCACACACACATCAAATGAGTACCCTTATTCTACTCACTTATACAGTTACACTCAATCAATTTCTTAAAACTTGTGTCACCCCCAAATGAATACTCATTTGATAAACGGAGAGAGAATATATATTGAATTAACTTCAAGACTACATAAAAATTACAAATTATATATAGCAAATATATATATTTTATTTAAATATCATATGTTAAAATTTTAATAAATTTATCCATCTTTAAATTCAGAATTTTTTGCCTTTTATAAATTTATGAATAGTGTTCATCTTCTAAAACTAAAAATGATTAGTGGTCTTCCTCTAAAAATTTAAATTTTAATTAGTGACAATTAATTTGGTATTATTTATTTCTAAATTGAAACTGATTTTCAATGCTACATCCATTATGACTGAGTTGTCTTTATTTATAAAATTGCCACCAATTTGAAATCAATTAAAGTCATATCAGATTAAGCATTACCGTCTCATTTGAAATGTCTCAAAATTACAGGACAATGCTATACTTTGAGACATTTCAAATGGGACGGAGGGAATATTTTTTTAATAAACTCCATTCATCCACTAAAAGTACATTTTTTGAAAATACATATTTTAATAAAATTGGTGATGATGTAGTGAAGAAAATGAGTGGTTGAGAATGAATTATGGATAATTTTTTTGTAAATAAGAAAAATATTTGTAAGGATAAAAGATAAAAAAAAATATGGGATAATGTTCTAAATAAAAAATGTAATATTTTTTGTGGACACAAAAAAATATTCCATCCGTCCCACTAAAAAATGTTATATTTTTTGTGAACACAAAAAAATATTCCATCTGTTGTAAATATATATAAAATATATATTTCCCTATTAATTATAATTATTCTTTTTTAGTTCAAGGGGAGAGCATGATACGTAAGAAAACCCTAGTTCCTGATCTTTTGTGCTTGTGACTGCCGTCTGCCGGGATGACGGCGCCGGAAGTCGTCGCTCTTCCTTCTTCATCCTCTGCACGTTCGCCCTCACAGTTCCCTCAAGTCTCCAACAACTTTGCTTTGCCCCTGGAGAGAGTCACGCACCCTGACAATCCTTCTGGATTCAAAAGCCCGACGCAGGAAATCATGGATTCCTCTCATGCCGGAAAGACTCCGGCTAAGGATGCTGCTGTTTTGATTAACATCGATAACACCGAAGCTGTGCAAAATCAGCGCAGGACTTTCTCTTCAATCGTTAACAATAACTTGCGAAAGAAACCAGACCTTCTGATTCACAAATTCACGTCTCTCAATTCGGAGAAAAATGGGACTAGTTTTTCCCTCTCCGTCCCTAAGGCCCTTGTTGATCGTAACGTCGAGGAGTTCAAACATGCGGTTATTGGACGACTGTTATTACGCAAAGGTGATAAACCTAGGGCTACGAATGATATCAAAGCCGAACTTCAGCGCATCTGGAATACTAAAAATGAATGGCAATTGATACCTATGGGGAAGGGCTACTTTATGTTGAAATTTGGGAACCATTCGGATAAACTGCTGGCCAAGGAGAAAACGAGTTGGGAGCTTTCCTCGGGTTCTCTACGTATTCGTGAATGGGTTCGTAACTTTGATCCACATAAGGAAATTTCTTCCCTCTGCCAGGTGTGGGTAAGAATTTATAATATGCCGGTTGAATACTGGCATCCGGAAGTGTTTGCTGCGATTGGACGGACGTTGGGATTCCCGATTAAGCTTGACGGGGCCTCGGCTTACAAGGAAGTGGGAAGTTTCGCTCGTTTACTTGTTGAAATTGATTTGGCTCATCCTTTAGTGGAGTCCATGACCATTGACTGTGATTTTAATTCGTTCTATGTTGACTTCGTGTATGAACAATTGCCTTTCTATTGTTCTCATTGTAGGATCACGGGACATTCCGTCGACAAATGCAATCGTATCAAGGCCAAGCAGCAAGAAGTCGTTGATCCAAAGAATGATAAGATTGCTGATAAAGATACTGCTGTTGCTGCTGCGGCGAACAAGGGAAACAAGGGGTTCTCTCAACCAAAAAAAATTAGCAATTGGCAACCCAAGGAGAAGGAGCAGATTCTCGCTCCATGCACCAATCAGTTTGGCATCTTGGATGGTGATGAAGGGGCGGATCTCGTGGAGGGTCAGGCTGCCGTCGAGGATGGTAAGGAAAGTGAGAACTCTGATCTTAATGGGCCTGATTTATTAAAAGCTATGATTGTTCCTTGCGATGATGAGATCGTGGCGACAAAGAATGACCGTGCTATTAATGAGGCTGATCACTCGGAGTACGACAGTGAGGATGATTCTGTGGAGGAAACTATTGATACTCATTCTTTTGAAGCTCAGAATTTAGAGAAAAATATTACGGAGCAGTGCACTAATAGCAGGATTTCACCTTCTGCTGACTCCAAGGACAGAAAATCTATCTCTAGCAAAATGAAAGAGATAGCTTTGGTTGAGATGGAGAGACCGATGAAGGTACAATAGGTTGTCAAAATGGCTTTTGAGCCTAAGAAACGGGGAAGGCCTGCTGGTGGAAGCAAGAAACAGGTTCCGGTTATGGATGATAGTATCAAGGGACGTCTGAGGAAGGCTGAACAGAAGTTAATCCGAACCCAAAATCTGTGGATTTAATCAATAATAGATTAAAGTCGGTGTTTGATGCTGGACAAACCCCGAGGGATTTCGTCATTGATAAGGGACGAGCTGATAGTTCTACAACTATGTCCAATGTTGTAGCAGGAAGATGGGCAGCCGAAGTGGAGAAGGGCAACCTTCACTCCACATACCTTGTCTAATTCTCATGAATTTTCTTGTTTGGAATATCCGTGGTTTCACGGAAGAATCCAAACGTATTATCAAGGAGCACTGCACTTATTTCTCCCCTATTATTTTGGGTATCTTGGAACCTAAATCGGATCTTTCTAAGACCTCCGTTGCTTATTGGAATTCTTTGAATATGGTGGCTTATTTTCAGAATTCCAGAAATAACATGAAGCCCAATATTTGGCTCCTTTCTCACCCCGATGTCTCTGTTAGCATTGTTTTCTCTTCCGAGCAGGTGATTATTTCGGATTGTGTTTGGCGGACAGCTCTCTTTTAGGGTTGGCATCATTCATGGTGCAAATTGCCATATTCAGCGCAGAAGACTCTGGATCGATCTTATTACTTATATGGATAGAAACACGGTTTTTCTGGGGGACTTCAATGCTGTGAAGGGTTCTCATGAGCGGCTCAATTCTTGTCAGCCTAACTCCACGGCTTGTCGAGAATTTCGGGACTTTATTGATGCTTCTGAGCTTATTCAGGCTCCCTCCACGGGGCTTAAGTTCACGTGGTCTGGTCGTAGATTTATGCCTCGTCATGTCGAGTCCATTCTGGATAGAGCCGTGTTCTCTAGCCATTTTGCTGACCCTTGGGACTCTGTTCACACTCATATTCTTCCTAGAGTTACTTCGGATCACTCTCCCCTTCTTTTGAAATGCCAGAAACTTCAGTCTCATAGACAACACTCCTTCAGGTTTCTTCACATGTGGACTCTTCACCCTGATTTTTTAGATGTGGTTCGTGGTTCGTGGAATCAAGATTGCAATTTTCCTTGTCCTATTTACACGGTTATGGCCAAGCTCAAACGCCTCAAATATGTGTTGAAATCTTGGAATAAGGTCACTTTTCGTAAAGTGGAGGTCATGTTGGCTGAATATCAATAGGAGCTCATGGATGTTCAGCAGCTTATTTCGGAAGAAGGCTACACAGATGACTTGTTCACCTAAGGAGGTGCAGGCGCAAGCCAAAATCAATGTCACTCTCACCAAAAAATCCAGCTTGCTTCAACAGAAAAGTCGAGTGAAATGGTTGCAAGATGGTGATAGAAACACTTCTTTCTTTCACACGATGCTCCGCTATAAGCGGCGTCAGCACAATATTGAAAGTCTTAGGATTGAAGGAGCTTTCGTTCACGATGAAGGCCTTATTGCAGATCATGTGGTGCAGTTTTTTACTACACTCTTTACTGCTCAAAATCAATCCGTGAGTGATATTGTGGAGGTGGAGGCTATCCTTGATCCGGTTGTTACGGACATACATAATAGAGTGTTATGTCGTATTCCTGAGGATGAGGAGATTACGGCTGCCGTCTTTGATATGGATGCGCTCAGCTCTCCCGGCCCGGATGGGTTCTCTGAGAAGTTCTTTCATACTTGCTGGGCTGTGGATTAATAGGGACGTGTTTAAAGCGGTGCGAGCTTTATTTGAGAATTGCTATCTTCCTTCGGGGTGTAATGCAAACACCTTGGTTCTCATTCCGAAGAAGGATAAGATCTCATCTGTTAAGGATCTTAGACCTATTGTGATGTTTAATTTCTTCTTCAAAATTATTTCCAAAGTTTTGGCTACTCGCTTGAGCGCGATTGCTGCAGATACCGTCACTCACAACCAGTTTGGTTTTATCAAAGGTCGATCTATACATGATTGCATTATTCTGGGATCTGAGGGCGTGAAATTGCATGAAACGTTCGCATGGTGGTCGTAACATGGCGTGCAAAATTGATATTACAAAGGCTTTTGATACTCTTCGATGGGATTTTCTTTTTAATGTGCTCAGGGTTCTTGGTTATAATGCTCGTTTTATTCAGTGGATTGAGGTGATTCTTAACTCTGCTCGCATATCTATTCTTTGCAATGGCCATACTTGGGGTTATTTCCCTTGCTCGCGAGGCGTCAGGCAAGGCGATCCTCTTTCTCCCATTTTGTTTGGTATAGAGGAAGATGTGCTTAGTAAGCTGTTTTATAATTGTGTGGATTCTGGGCATCTCACGCCTATGAGAATGGCTGTTAATCGGCCCTTCCCTACTCACTTATTATATGCGGATGACATTCTTATTTTTTGCCAAGCTTCACTCGACAATGCTCAAACTATTAAGAAAATCATGACGTACTATGGAGATATTTCAGGTCAGATTTGCAGCACTGAGAAGTCTTGTGTCTATTTCGTGGACAAACTTCCTTCTCATGATCAGCGCAGCCATCAGAGGGATCCTCCAATTTGCTCGGGGCTCTTTTCCGTTTGTGTATTTGGGGGTGCCTATCTTTTTTGGTCGTGTTCGGGCCAATCATCTCAGAACTATTCATGATCGCATTCTTAATAAATTCTCTAGATGGAAATGAGCTAATTTATCTATGGCTGGTCGTCTCTGCCTTATCAAATCGGTCATTCAGAGTTCGCTAACTTACTCTATGATGGTTTACCGCTGGCCTCGTGCGCTTCTTAAAGAGTTGGACAGGAAGTGTCGCAATTTTTTATGGACGGGCAATACTCAAAAGACCGCGACTTGCCCTGTTAGTTGGGATAGGGTCAGCGCCTCTTGGGAAGAAGGAGGGCTAGGAGTTCGTTCCTTTGGCATTTCGAATAGAAGTTTCCTCCTGAAATTAGCTTGGAAGATTATTAAAGGGGTGGATTTTGGATATGACTTGTTACATAGGCGTTATCTTACAGATCAGAGTCGTATCCGTACCTCTACGGTCTCTTCCTCAGTGTGGCTTGGAGTGCGTGAGGAGATTGATGAAATTGTTGATAATACTTATAATCTTGTTGGCACAGGACACCTCACTAATTTCTGGCTGGATGATTGGATGGGCTACTCTATAGCTGCCAAATGCGGAGCTCCCCATTATATGACCTTTGTCCAGTCTGTTGCGGATTATTTCTTTGAGGGCATATGGCATTTTACTCAGGAGTTTGTCAACAATTTTCCAGAGATTGTTTGTGATATTCTGCTCACGCCGATTGGGGATGACACCGATACGAGATTTTGGAAGCCTGCCTTACATGGGGAGATCACTGCTAAGCTTGCCTTCTCGTATCTGGGACATAAACATCCTAAAGTACTTTGGGGTAAGTGGATCTGGGAGCGGTACATTCCTACGCGTCGTTCTTTGATTTGCTGGCGCATTATTCATAATAGGCTGCCTACCTATGATAGATTGATTCGTCAAGGATTGATCATGCCCAATTTTTGTGTTTTCTGTTACAATCACCATGAAACGGCTGATCACATTCTTTGGAGCTGCGACAAGGTGGCGCACGTTTGGAAGGAGTTCCTCGCCTGGTTTCATTATGAGGAGGCTCTTGACTTTCCGGATATTCATAGTATGCTTGTGGATTCGTGGAATCGGAAGCTCAGCACCCAAGTCGGCGTTTATTGGAAAGCTGGTATCATTACTCTGCTCTGGGCTCTTTGGACCGCCCGTAATAATTGCATCTTTGAGGATATGAAATGGAGTGGACAAAAAACTCTGCATACTGTTCGTGTGGCATTTTTGGAGATTGAGGCCAACTTCTCTCGCCTGGGGCATATTCATAATAATTGGACTGACTACACTATTATCCGTGCCATTAGTATCTCTTCTAGGAATGCGCCGCCGCCGGATATTGTTAATGTTCATTGGTGGCCGCCAGGTGCTCATTGGATAAAAGTTAATACTGATGGTTCGGCTCTCGGGGCTCCCGGTAAGATTTCTGCGGGCGGAGTCTTCCGTGATAAATGGGCTTGGGTTCGTGGATGCTTTCATGTTAAAGGGAATATCGGCTATGCGTTTGAGGCAGAACTTTCTTGCTGTTATTCATGCCATTCAGATCGCCCATCGACGAGGTTGGTTACATCTTTGGGTGGAGATGGATTCCACTTATATCGTTCAAATTCTGGGTGGTCGTTCTAGTAACGTTCCTTGGAAATATATGGCTGCTTGGCGTGAGGTTCTTCGCCTTCTTCACGATTTTCACTTGCAGGTCTCTCATATCTTCCGTGAGGGCAATAGTGCTGCCGATATTATGGCTAATAACAGCCGGGAGGAAGAATGGTGGCCTTATGAAATTGATGCTATTAAAGATGCGGTTCGTCGGGATATGTCTACTCATAGTCATCTTCGTATCAAGCATTAGGCTTCTGGATGTTTCAATCTGTTTGGCTAACAGTTTGTGCATGTTTAACGGTTGGATTCTTTCCGCTGTTTGGAATCATCTTTCGGTCGTTTCTTCGAGCACGTTACATGCATGGGTTTTGAGCAGGTGTTTTTTTGGGTTGTGGTGGTTTGGGGCGGCTGTCCAGTCTTTTATCAGTCCTCGGGTGCGCTCGGGATTGAGGCTGGTCCGTGCTCGCCCCGTTGTGCTCCCCTGGTTGTCTTTTGTTACCTTGGGTTTGCTTTTTATTGGGATTGGTCTTTCAGCTCTAGATGGTATTCCTGCTTAATCGATCGTAACTTTGCTGTTGGGATTTGCCATTCGTCTCTTAGCATTTGGTGTTCTTGCAATGGTTTATGGGACTACCTTCCGATTCTCACCGATCCAAGCGGTGAGAGGTTTGATTGCTATACTTGTTGTTTCGTTTCTGCCGGTCTGGTTCTTTCTTCGAACAGTTGGAATGCGTTGCGCTGGAGTTTGCGTCTGGCTGGTGTTTATAGTGTGTGGAATTTTGGGGAGATCGCTCAGTCTTTTTTCAATCTTCGGGCGCGCTCGGGATTGAGGCTAATGTGGGTTTGCCATGCTGGTGGCCCCATGATGGTGGTTTTCTCTCTTCATCGGTGGGGAATCTCTTCGGACAACGAGCTCTGGTCGTTGATGCGTTGGTTCCGGCTCTTTTACGAGCATAATTTTCAGAATGCCTTCTTATTAGCTGACATGGTCTTTGTCTACTCTTTGAGGCAGAATATGATCGAGCTTTTGGTGGCCTTTCGGGGTGGTTGGTCTTTGTG
Organism: Salvia miltiorrhiza; assembly: GCF_028751815.1. NCBI lineage: Eukaryota > Viridiplantae > Streptophyta > Magnoliopsida > Lamiales > Lamiaceae > Salvia > Salvia miltiorrhiza. The sequence continues at coordinate 362,127 of NW_026651486.1, read as the reverse complement.
TGTTTGTTTCTTTCTTGGTCTTTTCTTTTACTCGTTTGCTTCGTTTTTTGTTGGGCACGTCTTGTTAGTTCTCTGCTTTGTGCTTTTTGGTACTGGTGTTAGTCTTCTCGTTGATGTTTTTTGTTTTTTCTGCGTTTGTGAGCCGGGATTATTTAGGGGTGATGGTGAGGCCGGAACTTCTGAAATAATCCTAACTTCGCTTATGAACGCTGGGTCCTTTAGACGAGCACTCTTTTTCCTCTTTAAGGTTTCCCTTGTTGGGTTTTACTTAAAGAGGTTTTAATGAGGCTCGGCCCTTAGTATGCTCTCGTGTGCTTTCAAGGGTTCTTCCTAGGTTTTCTTTTTTCTTCTTTTAATAAAATTCCAATTTAATAATATATTTCCCTATTAAATGACTTAACCCTAAACCCTAACCCTAACTTTGTATCTCCTATAAATAGAGGCATTTAGTCCTCGTAATAATACACTCCTACAGATTTATTCTCTCTACGCTCTCTACGCTATTCTCTTCTCTTTTACTTTTCTCTCTACTTTCAACACGTTATCAGCACGAGCCTCTAGCCATGAGTATCTAATTGATTTAGATTGGAGATTGGAGGTATGCCCTAGTCTTGAGTATCAAACCAATTGATTTATATTGGAGGTGTGCCCTAGGAAAGAATCATGTCTTTCCAACAAGGTAATTCGTATTTGAATAAACATGGTTTGATTGCTTCAATTTCTTATTAAATCTATCATTCTAGCTCTATGAATCAGTTTGTGAATGGATGGAAAATATGTATATATTTAATTAATATATACATATGTTCAACTGTATCCAATTAATATGTATATGTTTCGATTGCTTTTGTGTTTCAATTGCATTTGATCAATTGCTTTATTCAAATTCATGGTTGAAATTCAAAAAAAAAAAAAAAAGTTAATGCCCTTTGCGTTTGTAGATTGAATCAAAATATGATACTAGATATTGCTCTGTGTATATCAAATCAAAACATGTATTTCGATTGCTCTTATCCAATATATGTTTTTGGTTATTTTTTTATTGCATGAATTTGTATTACTTACGAAATGAGTGATAGAAATATTATATATTTTTCACACAAACATCATACTTTTATTTGTTTTGAGGCAAACCAAAATTATAAATTATAATCTGATGTTTGATTGAGATCAATGAATTAATGTATGATCAATTGTATATTGTTTCGATTTTGAATATTATTTAACTAATGGAGATCTTAAATCGATAGTTAAACCTGAATTACTCAATTTCTTGTACTTTAATCTCAATTGCTTGACAATATTCCGATTGCTTGTCATATGTTGATTGTTTGTAATGTTTTATGTAATATATTACATTAATATGTTATATATCGTTTCCCGAAGAAACATAAATTTACAATTCTTAATAATCCAGAAGATTATTAAAAAATAAATTATTGAAGTTTTTGATGGAATGCAACGACATTCATTTATTTTAAATATAATATGTGTTCCCGATGAGCACATTTGAATTGATTTATTAGTACAATCATCGAATGATTGTTTTATTTAAATAATTCATCATTGTGGAATGAATTTATGATTCTTAATAATCTTGAAGATTATTAAAAATAAATCGTTGATTTTCTTGATAAAAATACAACGATATCTCTTCATAGTTAAATATGAAATATAATGTGTTCCCGATGAACACATGAAATAAAGTTAATATTCTGGAAGAATATTAAAATATTGAGATTGAACTTTTATTTTAAGCTTTATTTTGGTATTTCCTTATTATTTAGTATTTAATTTATTATTAAATTGCTTTACTTTATATTGAATTAATATTGATGCTCCCGAAGTAGCACAATTAATATTCCTGAAGAATATTACATGTTCTTGAAGAACAATTAGATTTTAGGTGATATATGTTTATTCTTGATGAAAAACAACATATACACATAATTTAAATATTACAAGCTCTTGAAGAGCAATTGATCTTCTCAATTCAATTGTTTTTGAACTATTATTGAGAATATGAGTTATACAATTAAAAATTGATAACATTTTTGTATTGGCTCCGGAAGAGCTTCATTGATTTTTCCATGAGTATTGAATAATTACACATGATTTATTATTTAATTCAATATCATGTCGTGATGAATTTCAAATTCATATACCCAAAAGATTTTAAAATAACTCAAGACTTGAGCATTTGAGTTATCTACATTACAATTAGTGCGTGATTAAAATACCTCCTGAAGAGGATTTCCCATCTACTAAATTATTTTATCACCATTCAAATGCACTTATCCAACTTAAAACCATTTTCGGCATTAGGGGGAGATATGAATGATGAATTGTACAATGCCGTAAATTTCTCGTTGGATTAATTATGTTATATTCACGCATTATGAACTAGAAGTTCAACAAATTATTATTGACTGCCAAATGAGTATATTATATATATGTCATATTGCACCACAAATAATTGAAGTCCACGAAGGACGAAATTGATTCAATTCTTATTGACGCCAGAAGCGTAAACTACCTATTGGTGCCCAAGATAAAATATCCGCGGATTACAAAATCAAATAAATAACTCAAATCATTCCTGAAACCTCATGAAGAGGATCGTCCTGAAGAAGATAATCCCAATACATTTTGCACGTGCACTAAATTATCGTAATATTGGGATTACGAAACAACTAGACCAAATATTATGGGAAATTGTGAAAAATTAGTTTTACTAAAGTTGCCATGAACTTTGTGAATACGTGAGAATTGTATAATAGAAAAAATTATAGTTGTCGACAACAACTTTTGCCTCAACAAATTGCTAGTTCAACTTGAAGATTATTTGGATCCAAAACAAATGATATTAGAGTGCTAGAAGCACTGAAAAATATAGAAATAAACAATGAGGCAGACCCTAACTCGCTAAATGAAAATAATAAGATGTTAAGCGAGATTAGTAGCTCAAGGGTTTGAGAAACCCAAAATCAATCAAATATATTCTCATGTTATACGTGGCATTATGTTTCGTTATTTATATAACATTTTATGGCTGTAATCATTGATATAAATATCAAATTTATGGACATTATGACTGTATTATTGTATAGGTCTTTAAAACATAAATATATATGTGAAAGTCCATAACCGACTAAGTGAATTCTTTCCGAAGAAAGAATATTTATGAATACTGAAAATACTTGAGGAAGTTAACTCATATCTAAAGATGAGTTTTGAAAAACTTAGTTAAACTAAATATCATCTCGACCCGAAGATCGAGAATCTCCCAGATGGACTATTTCAAACCAATCGACTATATTTTATATATATTAGTCGACCTACCCAAAGAAGATTTTGAATAATAACACATCCTTTTAGCTATCAAATGATTATTCTATCACTTGAAGTTGATAAAGACACACCTAGACCAAAAGAAAATAACGAAGTTATTTAGGACCAGAAGTTCCTTACTTGTGTGCTATTGAAGCACTACTTTTATCGTGCATGATATACAATTCGAAGTTGACTTGCTAGCAAGATTTAATGTTTCTCCAAGAAGGAGAATTTTAAATGATATTAACCATGTTATTGGTTATATTCAAAGCAAATTACAATTGGTCTATGTTATGAAAGAAATCGAAATTCAAAATTGATGGATGATGTTGATTATTTATTTAATTTGGAAAACTATATTGAGCACATTCAAGATTGTTATCTTGAGGGGGAGCATGATCTTTTAAATAGTTTCGAAAATTAGACTTTGAAGGTCAATGGCCCTGAAGGCCAAATGGTTGTACTCTTTTTTCCGTACTAAGTTTTTTCCTACAATATTTTCTTAGTTAAGGTTTTTAACGAGGCAACTAGTGTAATATATGAGTAAATATACGTCTTGTACTTTTTTCCTCTACAGAATTTTTTCCATAGGGTTTTTACGGAGAGGTTTTTAACAAGGCATGAACATCTAGACTCTAACATCAAATGAGGAGTTTCTTTGAAGTCAAATTGCACGCAACTCAAAGGATACATGAAGATTCGATCAAGCGATAAATTGGTGGACTTATGCACAAAGACATTACCAACATCGACTTTCAGAAAGCTAATACACAAGATCGGCATGCATCGACTCAAAGATATACAATGATCATTTTCAGGGGGAGCGGCTGTACTCTTTTCCTTAGACTAGGTTTTTGTCACATTAAATTTTTCCTAGCAAGGTTTTAATGAGGCAGCATATTTTTAGGGTTAGTCATTTAAGGGAGAGTGTTGTAAATATATATAAAATATATATTTCCCTATTAAATGACTTAACCCTAAACCCTAACCCTAGCTTTGTATCTCCTATAAATAGAGGCATTTAGTCCTCATAATAATACACTCCTACAGATTTATTCTCTCTAAGCTCTCTACGCTATTCTCTTCTCTTTTACTTTTCTCTCTACTTTCAACACCATCCATCCCACTAAAAGTGGCATGGCCGCTTCATTATAAGTGTTATGTTTTCATAAATGGAAAAATTTAATCCTTAAAAAGGTGTAGGCTCTACTACTTTTAACTAATTTACACATTCTTCTTAATTTTTGTTCAGAAATTTTTTAAGTCATTTATAATGAGTCGGAGAGAATAATAAAAGTATCATAATTTTCATGGACAAAATTTAATCCTTAAAAAGGTATAGATTAGTGACACTTATTTTTTTTTTTTTGAAAGTAAAGATACGACATTATATTAATTCAAATCCCGACCAACCATCTCCAGGAGCCAAACCGGGAAATTGGACTCCCAAATACACACATCATTACAAGAGATTGCATGATGAGCTAACGAGTGAGCAACAAGCATTTGCTTCACGTCTAACATGTCGAAAATCAACAACACAAACTTCCCGAGCAAAGGAAAACGCATCCCGCAAGTCGTCACACAGAGTTTCCGAGCTAACCTGTTCGTCGTGCGCCACATGCACAGCAAGGAGTGAGTCCGAAAACACCATAATCGGCCCAAGGTCCAGGTTCATGCAGTGCCCGATCCCCAGCAGCATAGCTTGCAGCTCTCCCATCAATGTCGTAACAGTAGCACTGATTCTCTGAGCCGCCGCCATCACCAGCTCTCCTTTCCAGTTTCGCACCACCATCTCTACACCTCCGTATCCTCCTCCCTCGACTCTTGCCACGTCTACATCCAACCTGAGAAAGGTTTTCTTTGGTGGAATCCATCTCTTATCACCCTCACGAGGTAGGAGTCTTTCTTCATTTCCACAAACCCTCTGAGCTTCGATAAAGTTTGCAAGCAAGGCATCACATCTGCTAACCATATCCACATTCTCTTCACCCCTGCCCTCATGCTTAATATCGCACAATCTTCTCCAAATCCACCATAAGCAAACCCCGAAGAGATCCATCTCGGTCTCTCCTTCATCATCTGCCAAACGAGAAAAAATCTCTCTAAAGGAGAGATGAGCGCTGGCTGAAAGAGTCCCCCACCATCTTCTTTGTTTCCAAAAGGACCTCACCTCTTTACATAAAATCAAACAATGAGTCGAAGTCCCCCAGTCCGCCTTGCACCAGAAGCAAATCCCCCGAGTTGGAATATGATGAGTTCGTAGATTAACTTTCGTTGCTACCCTGTCATTAAACAGCCTCCACAGGAAGATTTTCATTTTAGGAGGTATGTTCCTCCCCCACACCAAACTCCAGAACTCCTTATCCACCTTAGACGTCGAGTGAGGATTCGGGTTATAAAAACCAACCCCAAAAAGGTACCCCGACTTGACGCTATATCTGCCCTTTTCATCAAACCTCCAGAACCTAGTATCATTCTTCGATAAAGAGATATCCATGGATATTATAGCTTCAGCTTCATGGGCAAGGAAGGAATTATAAACTTTTTGCACGTCCCATCTGCCCGTCGGTAAGATAAAATCAGCAACGAGGGCCGTAGTGTCAATAATCCCTCTATCAGCCACCACTCCAGCCCCGGCCCCCGGCAGCCAAGAATCCATGTACGCCCTCACCTTCCTGCCATTTCCAATTTTCCACTTCAGGCCTGATTTAAGAAGCTCATTTCCCCAGCAAATGGAGCGCCACGAGTATGAAGCATTCACCGGAGGATCAGCCTCCATAATATCCCCCTCCCGGAAATATTTACTCTTGAGAATGCGAGCCAAAATGGACTCCGGGTATTTGATAATGCGCCAAGCTTGCTTGGCTAATAAAGCACGATTAAACACCTCCAAGTCTTTGAAACCCATACCTCCCTTCGACTTTTGCTTGCATAAAGTTTTCCAAGAGGTCCAGTGCAATTTATTTCCTTTCTCCGTTGATCCCCACCAGAATTTCGCACAAGCTCTTTCAATATCTCTCCGAACCGCATCTGGTATCTTGAAACAACCCATAGTATATGTGGGAATAGCTTAAATGATGGATTTCAGCAAGGTCTCTTTTCCCCCAGTAGAGAAAAATTTATTTTTCCAAGAACTCAACTTCTTGCACACTCTCTCACGTAGAAAATCGAATTGCAGTTTTTTTTGCCTCACAATGAACGTTGGCAACCCCAGATAAATTGCATGACCTGAAGTTTCTTTTATACCAAGAATATCAACAACAGCTTCCATATCCTTCTTAGTAGTATTAGGGCTGAAACTGACCGCTGACTTCTCCAAGTTCACCGCCTGACCAGAAGCTCGTGAGTACACATCCAGAATCTCATGAATAGCTTCTGCCCCTTTCTCCTCAGCCTTGAAAAAGAGTAAACTATCATCGGCGAAGAATAAATGCGACACCGGAGGGCTGCTCCTAGCCACCTTTAACCCCTCAAACTCTCTCGCTCGTTCACAACTCTGTAAGGTGGAAGAAAGCCCCTGCGCACAAAGCACAAATAAGAAAGGTGAAAGTGGGCATCCTTGACCTAAGCCTCGAGTGGGAGTAACCGATCCAAACACCTTCAAGTTAATAATAAATGAGAATTCGACCGAGGAAACACAATCCATAATAAGAGAGACCCACGAGTTAGGGAACCCCAAAGTCTCCATCATAGCCTTCAAAAAACCCCATTCCACATGATCGTAAGCCTTTTGCATGTCCAGCTTAGCCGCTGCGTAGCCCTTCTTTCCCTTATTTCTCCCTCTCAGCCAGTGCATGCACTCATAACCCACCAAGATGTTATCCGTGATGATCCTACCCGGAATGAAAGCACTCTGCTGCTCATCGATAACCTCTCCAAGAACACCTCATAAACGATTGGCTAGGGCTTTCGTGACAATTTTATACGTAGTGTTACACAGGCTTATCGGTCTGAACTCCGCAACTGAAGTGGGATTCTTCTTCTTCGGAATAAGAACAATATGGGTTTTGTTCCAATCTCTGATGCTCGCTCCATTATTCAGAATAGATAGGGCCTCTCGAACCACTGCCGGACCAATTTCTCCCCAAAATTTCTGAAAAAAGAGAGGAGGAAAGCCATCTGGACCTGGAGTTTTGTGGGGTTTCATTTGAAAAATAGCTTTCTTAATCTCCTCGGCTGTGAAAGGAGCCTTCAACAATTCCCTCGCTGAGTCATTAAAAACTTTTGTCAAGTTTTTAGTAATCTGCTCAAAATCCGCTCCTCCAGGATTGGACGAAGTAAAAAGGTCCTGAAAATAGGCCTGAACAATCGACGCCTTATCATTATCATCCTTTTTATCAACTCCAAACGGATCCCGGAGAACCCTAATATGATTCTTCCGTTTTCGATCAGAGGCGAAGTTATGAAAATACTTCGTATTTCAGTCTCCCATGCTCAACCAGTTGGCCCTCGATCTTTGCTTCCAGTGTATTTCTTTCGCTTCCAATAATCTCTCTAGATCAGTATCCAGCTTTTTCAGTTCTTGCGTGGCCGATTTCTCGTGAATATTCTTCAACAACCTGACCCTTTTCTTTCTCAACTCCTCAATGGTTCTCGAAGGGTTCTTGTATTCCGACTTATCCCACCTGGATAAGTATTGTCGACACAAATCAAGTCTAGCATGCATCGGTTCAGCTCCAAGAGATCTCCAGTTCATCAAGAAATCTGCAGCAAATGCTTTATCAAGCATCCATTTTTGCTCAAAATGGAATCGTTTAGAACCACCCCTTGTAGAACCATCTTCCCTCTCTTCCACCTTCAGCATAATCGCCCTGTGATCTAAACCATAAAAGTCCAACACTCGGGTATTCCCGTTCTCAAACACCGAAGACGCTAACTCATTAAGAAGGAAGCGGTCCAACAGTTCCCTAACCTGTCCTTCGCTATCTCTCTTATTACTCCAAGTATACTCATCATCATTCTTAATAGGTTTTAAACCACAAGCATCCAGCGTATTTCTGAAAGCCATCATCTGAGGCCATGGCTTTTTGGGGCCTCCAATCTTCTCGCGTTGGTAGAGGATTTCATTGAAATCCCCTCCTACAATCCAAGGTATCGTGTTGGCAGCCCCCTCCGCAATACGTCTTAATAACTCCCAAGACTGGGGTCGCATGGGCAGCTCAGGATGCCCATAAAACCCCGTAAAACACCAAACCATGTTGTTCAACGACACCATACAATCAATGTGTCCGCTCGAATAACTTCGGATACTCACATCAAAAGAATCTTTCCAGAACAGCATTAAACCACCACTAGCTCCCTTAGGTTCCACTACAAAAGCCCCATCAAAGCCAAGAACTGTCTTCCATCTGTCACTTCTTCTCGCACCCACTTTAGATTTCGAAATAAAAAGCAAACTTGGGGAGATACCAGCAACAAGCCGGCGGAGCTCGTGGAATGCTCGAGGTTTCCCCAACCCCCGAGCATTCCAAGTAACGCAAATCATTGTGCTCGGCGGGGCTGCTCAGCAGCCTCCGCCGTTAGCGCAAAAGGTTAGTGTATCAGTCGTGCGAAGGACTTTCTTCCTAGGAGCATCCACCTCCTCCGACGTAGCAGAGCTCCCACGTCTCTTCTTACCCGTCAAGGACGCCTTCTCCTCTTCCATGTTTGGCGGTTTAGAAGCAGATAGCTCTTTCTCCCCCTTTCCGGCACCATCCTCCTGTAAAAGCTCTCCCCTCTCCTGCCATCCAAGCTCCCTCATCCTGCCTCCCAACCCGCGCCCACCTCTACCTCCTCTACCCCCCTTACCCCATACCATTTCTCCCTTCAAAGATCCTCCCTCCAACCCACTATGTAGCTTTGTTTCTCTTGCTCGCCTCCTCCATTTCGATCCACCTCCTTCTTTGGCACTCTTCCCAACAACAATCTGCTTCTCTTTGCCTCCGTCTCCCTCGATACCAATTTTCACCGCTTCTCCCTTATCCACCTCTTGTGTTGGAACTTTCGTGACAAGCGCCCTCGCGTTATCACCCTCCTTCTCCCTTTCCTCCCTTGCACTACGGCCAGCCGAGGAAGACGAGTGGCTCTTACTTGACGTCTCACTGGTATCTTTATTGTCTCCCCACTCTGACCTCGAGGATGATTTAGCACCTGTATTATCCTTAGCCCAAGATTGCTTTTTGCGAACTTCAATGGGTTTGGGGGCCATGAGCCACGATCCATACTTAAAATCTTCTTTGTCCTTGCCAGGAGTCTCACAAATGCGAAAGAGATGTCCTATTCTTCCACATCGGTAGCAAAAATTCGGCAATTTTTCATAAAGAAGAAGTACAATGACCCCTTGCATCTCCCCATCCGCATGTTAATTATTGCAGAGGAGCGCTGATACTTGAAAAATTGAAATAAAGACGTTGGCAACTAATATTAATTATTTAGACAATCAATTGATGTCGTAGGGAACGGTCTTTATAGGTAATCTTTTTTCGTACACTAAATTTTTTAAGCCCATCTCTTGAATTTTATTTTGTGTTCTATTATATTATACGTAAAATTAAGTAATTTTATTAGTAGTATTTTTTTCTTTTACTTGTTTATTAGTAGTAAATTTGGTGAAATGTTAATCAGTGCTCGGCTAGGTACATTAGAATTCTCAATCGATAATACGTCTAGTAACAAATGTAAGTCATTTCAAACATAAAAAAAAAAAAAAAGATGTAAGTGAGATAGGTAAATGTAATCTTATTTACTTCTAAACTAATTTTTCGTTTTATTTAGACTTGAAACTTTAATTAATTTATTAAATCAAAAGATCATATTTTTATTTTATTGCATTGATCCCTCAAACTCTATTGTTACATTTAAGTTGCGAAGACCTCTACAACAAAGATTTAATGAGCTAATTACCATATACATAAAAGCAAATGAAAATGGTGTAAATATACTTTGTTTTGAAGAGCCTCATGTTTTTTTTAGAATTACAAGAGGGTATCTAATATATAATTTAATGAGCCTCATATTTTTTTTTTAGAATTACAAGAGGGTATCATGTAATCTAATAAGCATTTTTTAGAATTACAAGAGGGTATGTAATATATAATCTAATAAGCATCCCGCATGTAGATGTGACCTCTACACCACACAAAAGTGGGAAAACAACCCGCACAAAAGTGGAAAAACTACCCGCACGCAAGCGGGAATTGAACTCAAGACCTCTTACAAAAGAGAATGTTTGGGTCCCTCAACTTTGCTACTTGAGCTAGGCCTCATCGGCGTTTTAGTGCGAAGATTTAATGAGCTAAAAGTCAGTCTGTATTAAAGAGCCTCATATTTGTTTTAGTATAAATATACTTTGTTTTACTAACTTTTTGTTACAACTTATATTGTGAAAATCAAAGGCATACATTTCATTTGCATTGAATGTATTTTTTTTTGTTTGTATCAAGGATCGTGTGGAATTGTGGGACTGTATGTTTTGAATGCATGAGCATAAAATGCATAATTCATTATTTTATCGAGCTTTAATGTCATGTTAAAACGTTTACAGACTTACAGTAGCATCTCGGCTGATCATGTTTCAAGAAAGTATTTAAATTTTTATTTTTCTATCAAATTGCTTTTATTTCCCTTTTAAATTTTAATCTTTTGATTTATTTAATCTTTAAATGGTTAATTTAATTCTACAAAATTATAAGATAGCGCTTTTGAAATAGCCATTTTAAAGAAGGAAACACAATTGTTAGAGTATTTCTATACTCTAAGTTTTGTTGTCATTATGTAGAACAAAGGATGTATCTTCTGGAGTTTCTCAGAATGTTTCTTGTTGAGTTGCTACAGCAGTTGCAACATTCCGAAGACTTATTGGCAGTCTTTCCCTGCGAGATTTTGAAGGAGTTTCTCTTTGATCTATTTATGGATATATATCAACTAGATCTTTTGTTGGCTTGGGAGTCCTCATTCATAGGGTTTCATTGAACCCTAATTTGTGCCGCTGCAACTGGATCACTTTATGGGCCGTCGCCTGGAGCCCGATAAGAGCCCAAACTTCTTCTAAGGTTTGGCTATATATTGGTGATGAAGGGAATTCGTTTTTGCTGCTGATTTTCATTCTACTCTACTGATTATTAAGAGTATTTTCGTAGCCTTATCGAGAGCATACAATACATGTAAGTGTGTTCTAATTTGTGGCTTATTTCTTTTGTAAGCGCGGATCGTGAGTTTGTTCTATTGTGTTTACGATTGCTCCAGCCTGTTGGAGTAAGTTTATTTGTTGGGTTTAAGCGTTGAATGTGTATCATTCAAGCTTAGGGAGTGAGTTGTTAATTTACTCTCAATTATTCATCTTGGTGGAGGTTTGGAAAGATATAGAGGCTAGGGAGAACGAGTCTTCGCGTGTAAGTCCTTTGTATATCTTACCATCACTAGTGGATAATTTACCCTGGGCGTGGCCCCCCAGACGTAGGTGTGTTATCACCGAACTGGGTAATCATTGTTGGTGTTCTTGTGTTCTTCATATTTTCTACACGAGTTTCAGTTAGAGTCTCTCTATGAGTTATAACTTCTGCACGAGTTGCTGCTTCAGTCTCTCTGTCAGTTTTAACTTCTATGTGTGCGAGTTTATATGTGTTTGGATAGGCGAAACTTTCAACAATATTTGGCCACTAATTAAAAATAAATAAAACGTGGTCATTTATTATGTGTTAAGACTGTTTTGCCCTTAATTATGATGGACTGGATTCGGGTTTGCCTACGGTTTAGGCACATATGGCACTATTAGTGCCAAAAGTATCGACCGAAAAAAAAAATCTAAGTAAATTGGTACTTTTGGCACTATTAGTGCCATGCACGAATGGTACTAGTGACCACAAGAGATAGTATATGGCACTAATATGGGCATAAGTACCATTCGTGCAGCACTACATAAGAGAGAGTATATGGCACTAATGACACTAATATGCTTATAAGTATCATTCATGCAACACCCTAAATGGAGAATCTAAACACTAAATGGATAATTTAAACCCTAAATGAGGAATCTAAACCCTAAATGAATAATCTAAACCTTACGGGGAAATGTTCAAAATAGTCATATAACTGTACCCATCTAAATAATATCAGCACAAAGGTATATGACACTAATGACACTAATATGACCATAAATACCATTTATGCAGCACTACATAAGAGAGTGTATATGGCACTAATAACACTAATAGTGTCATGTGTGTCTAACTCGCACGCAAACCTGAATTCGATCCACCCTAATTAAGGGCAAAATAGTCATAAAACGTATAAAAATGGCCAGATTTTGTGTTTTATCAATTAGTGGCCAAATATTGTGTTTCCTTTTTCAAAATGACCACGCGAGTATATTGTTTCAAATTATAATATACTCTCTTACACATGCATCGCACACAGGGACAAATCTAGTATTTCTTCCGTCTGTCATAAGTATAATACTTTGCTGGACACGAATTTAAATAATATTATTTATGAAATGAGTGATAAAGGTTGAAATAAATGTGGATTTTTTTTTTTTGTAAATAAGAGTATTTCTAAATTTAAAATATAAGTATAAATAACTAATACCAAAAATGACATATGAGCATTATGTGCTATACTTTTGGCAAATAGAATATAGTACTTCCTTCGTCTTATTGATAAAGCTTCATTACTGTTTGACATGATTATAAAGAAAAAAAGTGAATAAAAATTAATAGAGCTCACATATTTTTGTAGAATTTTTTTTTTTTTGAAATATGTCATTATCAATAAGACAGATGAAAAGGAAAATGATGAAAGGAGTATAATTTTACATGAAAAAACTCAATTTATTTGTAGAAATCACACACGCGCGCCCACACACACACACACACATATATATAATAAATTACACAAGAAAAAATTAAAAAAAAAAAATCGCGCGACAGAGAAATCGAACCCACAAACCTCAGATCTTGAACATTATCACGTATTTTTACATCAATATAAAAAGGGTAATGAACAATAATAGTAAATAGTGAAAGGTAACCTTAGTTGGAAGGAAATTAATTGTAGGTGGGTCCAAAGAAAATTGACAAGTGGCCAACGTCCAAAATGAGGGAATTAATATTTTATTTTATTTTTGAAAAGTCAAAAGGATAAATTAAAAACGAGTATAAGGGGTACTCGAAATTCTTACATAACAATTCATTTACAAACATCCGTCTTATTTAAGGATAGACGGAATATAAGCATTAGACATAAAACACATCATGAAAAGAATGACCAAAAGAAAATCAAAGAAAGAGTGAATCCACTTCCAAGATCTAAATTTGATTCCTTCCACAATTCTTTCCACCTCCGATTCGATCCCGTTGAAGATAGCATCATTTCTAGCTCTCCAAATACTCCAACACACACATTGTCAAATGATTTTAAAAATCTTCTTCTTCACCTTTACCTTTTGGAAGGCAACCACTTGAGCATAATGACTTCTAAGAATGTTACCTCACACTATTTGAAGATCAAGCCATCCAAACACACGAAACATAAGTCGTTTTTTGGATACGAGATTTAAAAAATATTTTCTTCATCCCACTTTAAATATCTCAAACTTGTAAGATTGTTTTATAATTTTGAGACATTTAAAGTGGAGCAAAAAGAGTAGTTTTAGAGTGTTAAATGTGGTAAGTGAAAAAGTGAAAAAGATAAGAAAAAAAATTGTCATATAACGAAACGTAATAAGTTTCGTGGGATGGCCTAAAAAATAATACGACTCGTACTTATTGGGACGGAGAGAATATATTTTATCCATCCCATTAAAATTGACTCGTTTTTTAAAAAAAATATTTTGAAATGTTTTATTAAAATTAGCTCATTTTCATAAAAGATAATATTTAAGTCTTAAAATGTTATGGGCACTATAACTTTTATCTAATTTACACCTATTTTAATTCTTGTGTTCAAAAAATTGAACCAATTTAATGGGACGAAAGAAGTAATATAATATCTTTGTCCCAATGAATTTCTTAGTATTATACAATGAGGGAAATCTTATTGTAGCCCTCTTTCATAAAAACATAAGTTTTATAACCCTAGTTTATAATAGATAAATTATATAGCCATTTTAAGTTTAAAAGAATATAACACCCTTTGACTTTTTTGTACTCGATGGCACCATCGAGTATACCATCGAGTACTCGATGGCGCTATCGTGTACACCATCGAGTACTTCGATTACTCGATAGTGTTGTAGAAAATCTTCATTTTTTTCATTACTCGATGGTGTACACGATGATGACATCGAGTACTCAAAGTTTCAGAAAAGTCAAAGGGTGTTATAGACTTTTAAGTCTAAAATGACTATATAACTTATCTATTATAAACTAGGGCTATAAAACTTATGTTTTTAATAAAAATGGCTATATGTGATAATTCCCACCAATTGGATATATATGTGTGTGTGATAATAATGTTTTGCTTTTGTGCCAAAAAATCAATTTTATTTTTAAAAAACGTGTTGCATCAACAAAAATACATTATGTTGAGTTGACTGCATTTTTCTCTCCTTCTATTTTTTTATTATTAGTTTTTTGTTGCAATTTGTTTTAAATTCTTTTTCGGTTTCTTTTCATTTTTAGAACTTTTGTTTTCTCTTCCAAAATTTGTGCACATTGATTAATAAAAAATATATTCAATATATATATATATATATATATATCAAATTAAAAATCAAAGATCATGATAAAAACTTTATATATAATATATAAATATAAGTTTAAAGTAAGAAATTTATGCGATATAATTAAAAGTTTCAAAGTTCATTTTTTTCTCTCCTTACTTTTATTTTGTACAAATTAATTAATTTTTAAAAGAAGTTAGTTTTTTAATTTTCTTTTCTTTTTATTAGTTGCGTTAAAATGTTTTGTGAAATCATGGAAACATAATTGTGTAAATTACGTAAATTTTATTATGCAATACAGGAAGTATTAGTATTATATTTTTCATTATTTTCATGTTTTAATTTATCATGGGGTATTTATAGTTTCTTTTTGTGTTATAATATTTTAAATTTTTTTTTGTAGAGATATAGTACAAATTATAGTGCATTAACTTTATAAATTCAATATAATATTCTCACATTCTCACAAAAAATATAGTTTTCACAATAACCAACCACAAACACATAAATATGCATTTAAACAATTTTCATAAAATATTTGGATCTCCAACTTTATATATTACAAGATTTTTCATAAAGAAAATAAAAAAATAAGTGTACTTTTATTTAAAATTTACCAATCTTCATAATTTTTGTAGTCTGGATATTTTTTAATCTGTAATTTTTATTTCCAAGTTCTTCTCATTCTTAGAGAAAAATGAACATAACAAATTATATTAATATGTTGAGTTCTCCGTTGAAATGACCAAGATTTGAATTTATTTTTGTTTTGGCATATTTTCATTCTTTAAAATAATTTAATTAGGGGGACTAAAATTTGTCTTATAACGACATTAGTTAATACCGTTGAATTTTAATCTTAAAGATTGACATATGCTAATATGATTAGGCAATAAAGAATCCGACTCGAATTTCCTTTTGCTTTCACTAATTTTACTGAAATTTGATCATGATCAAGAACACTTGAAAATATCCATGACCAATAAACCAATAGAGAGACAACATAATTAAATCAAAAACCAGCAATAAGGAAGATATCTTTATCTCTTTTGTATATAATTTAGCCTTGCAATAATCTTGAAGTTGCAATGCATTGCTTCCTTGCAATAGCCTTTGTCATCATAAGAAAGGTAACATTAATTTACATATATTTAATTTTCTAAAACTATTTATAGTTTTGTATTGATACCCAACATTTATTTTGGTAGTAAATAATTATGTTTTAATATGTTTTTTTATTACCACTACAAATTATGTTTGTAAATTTTATATTTCAATATATGTACTTTTTCATAAATAATGATATTTTGATATTTTTTTAAGTTATAAATTTATTATGATTCGTGCATTATAAGAAAGTGCATATTAGCTATACGTTAATTATCTATTTACTTTTTGAAAGTACTCCAGAAAAAAGTTTAGAAAAAAAATACATAAATTAATTAGGATCTGGTTTATTGGGTTCTCAGCTGTACTTTAATTTATTTTTTAACAGTACTCGCGGAAAATGTTTAGAAAAAAAATACTTAAATTAGGATCTGGTTTATTGGGTTCTCATAATTGGTACTATGGACCCAGTGGACGCGACCAAAAAATTGATGAACAGTACTCCCCCCTCTACATACTTTATCGTGTGAGCATTTTATGTGAACATCGTTCACATTTAGCATTCGCTAGCGTTATCTTTTTTATTATAAATATTTATTTTTAGTCTAATACTTAATAAATTGTTATTGAGATCATTAATTTTATAAATTATATAAAAATTAAAGTCAAATCTATTCTTTTTATTAATCATTTGAAGTTAAAAGGGAATATGAACAAATAGAACTTTGATTTTTATGTAATTTATAATTTATAAAATTAATGATATCAATTACAATTTATGAAGTATTAGAATAAAAGTAAGTGTCTAAAACAAAAAAAAGATAACGCTAACGAATGCTAAACGTGAGCGGTGCTTACATAAGAAGTTCATATAAGGTATGTAGCATAACATTTCTCTCTCTCTCTCTCTCTCTCTCTCTCTCTCTCTCTCTCTCTCTCTCTCTATCTATCTATATATATATATATATATATATATATATATATATATATATAGAAGAGTTCCAATGAGATCTCTCGTATATAGCGAAATCTTATATTACTGTTGTTGGGTCCCGCAGGGTCACTGAACTGTTGTATGGTGGGGGAATACATCAGTAGGCTATTTTTACAAAATCTTTTTGAATAACTGAAAGAGTATCGACTGATATTGAAGAAATTTCAGTATTTGATTCCAGTTAGGTACAAAGCTTTAACTGATAATCCACGTAAGACTTCAGTCTAGAATTTGAAATCAGATAAATATTATGAATCTTACTGATTATCCAAAACTTTATCAGTTAGACTAATAACACCAGCAGCGGAAAATAAACTTTAAGAAATAGCCTTTGTGATTAATACGTTGTCAGATTAAAGTTTCACTTTGCGATTTATCAGTTTCAGTTAACTAAAGAGTCTGTGCATAGATAAGAAAGATAGAAACTGAAAGCGATAAACAACGAAGGATTTTTACGTGGTTTGGAACAAGTTCCTACGTCCACGGTCAGTTAAACACACTGACAATCACTCTAGGCTGGTGCTTGCGGGTGCACAACAAACCTTCAACTGAAACAAGATTTTAGTGCCAATACACTAGATTGGACTTCTCGTCTCCTTCTCAGCTCACAATTGCAAGGATCGGACTACACTTGTGTTGCTTGCGGAGGCTAAGAACTCTTGAGTTCAGACCACTGTCTCGAACTCTCTCTCTCAAACTCTCTTTTCGTTCAGTTGAAAAGGGTTCGAAATACCAACAGGATTATAGAGAACATGCTCTCTGGAATCGGGAACTTGGGCTAAAGATTTTACAATAAGTTGCCTAAGAATATAAGAGAATTTATGTAATCGGTAAGACTGATTTGAACTTTGAGTATTCTCTTATTCAATTCAAACTTTGAAGGCAGTGAAAAGGCTGAGTTGCGATTTAGGCAGAGGTTCAGCTTGAGCGTTTGAATCGGTGAAGATTGAAGATGTTCCTCGAGCTCTATTTATAAGCGAAGTCTTGGATATATTCGTTGGAAGATGGTCTTCAAGATTTCGGCCATTGTGAGATAGATTTGAATTTTGGCTGAGACTTCAATCTTCGAGGTTCTAGATTTGGTGACGAACGACGTCTCTAGGAAGCATGGTGTCTCTGAAAAGTTAGTACCCAAAAGGAATGCTCTACACATGAAAGGACTATCTTCAATATCTCTGCATTTAATGCGGCTGTACTTGGTGTGTACGTGGCTTCCTTTTAAGTTAAATTCTTCAGTCCGAGGAAGAATGTCAACTGATACTTGACTTACGTATCAGTCCGCTAATTTCACGTGGCCATTATTAATTATTCAGTTATAACTGAATCTTCAATGAAGTCTTCGTCCATTAAATCTTCAGTATTTAACTTTGGTCTTCTTATGCTATCTTCAGTCGAGCAGTCTTCAGTCCGCCGGTCTTCAGTCTTCAGAACTTCAATCTAACTAGAAAACAGAACTCTAACACTTGAGTTCGAAAAGTTCTAGACTATTAAAAAGAAAATCTAAGAGTTTTGGTATCATCAAAACTAGGGTAACAAATATTTCATTAATTTCCCAACAATTTTATAGGTTTTGATTTAATGTATCTCATGACTAATATTTATCTAGAGACGAATTTTTTTATCTGAATTTGAATCTTGGAGGGAGCAAAAACTTTACATATATATATATATATATATATATATATATATATATATATATATATATATATATAATTGTGAATACTGAATGTCTTAAAAAATTAATTTGCGGCATTAGCATAATGGAACTTCAAATATACTTAATATATAATTATGTATGTATATATTAATATTAAATGTCCTTTATTATATGTTATATTAATATCATGTTTGATAGAATGCATTAAAATATCTATAAAATATAATACTATGTTGTTTAGTATAATGTACAATTAAAATTATATGAAGTTAATAGTTATAATTATGATTTGTATTATGTATACACTTTCGCAGGTGGTATATAGTATCACTTAAATTAGTATAATATTTTCGGACTTTTAATTTATAAAGATCCGTGTGTTTCGTAGACGAAACAAAATATTAGAATTAATATCATAGATATATTATACACAATAATGCATCCATACCAAACGAGTACTCGTAAAGAAAATCAACATAAAAATCCACTTGTAAACGAATTTCTAGACGTGCAAAGATACTATTAGTTTTTAAAATATCGGGGTGAAGTAATAAAATATTTCGCAATATAGATTTATAAAGTTCAAGTAGAAATACACCTTATAAGATTTACATGTTTCCTCACTACACTAACATTCAAATTCTAATCGCAAGATTATTTGTATGTATGCATCAATGTTCCTTCATTTCTTCTTTCTGCTGTATTCCATTTGTGGGGGATTGCTGTAGAGAATGAAACACAACCCATATAATTTGACTTTGGGGCTTTAATTATGGCCCATTATTTTGCTCCTTTGTGCCCTAGACTTAGGGGGTGTATTCGTTGTGGATTTCCACAGACTTTAAAAAGTCAATGGAATTTAAATTCCATGGAATTCACATAGATTCCAGACGACTTTCAAAGAATTCGTGGTTGGATTTCACCCCGATTTTCACTGATTTTCGAAGACTTTACGGGATAATTTTGGAATTGAATTCCATGAAACCAGCGCCCGCGGAGAACCAGCGCCCGCTAGAAAAGACCCAGCGACCGCTGAGTTCCAGCGAGCGCTGGAAACCCACCCAGCATTTCCAGCGACCGCTGGAAATATTTCCTCCAATTTGATTTTGGGAATTTAAGTTCCCTTGTGGAGATCCAGATGCCAATGCATTTTCAACCACATGTTCCTTCCAATTTTCGAGTCTTGAAAATTCACTAGCACAGCTTTCAAACAATAATGAAATGTTCCCTTGCAAGATATGCAATTTTGACTCTTTCTCTTTGTCAATCGATTGTAAACGCTCAGCATCTCTCTTCACCCAAAGCATTCAAAATACTGCTCCAGCTACCCTCTTTCTCCTGCAAAAAGCGTTCGGTTTCTGCCAGGCGATCCCTGAGGAAACTATTTTCAGATTACGCTACTTGTACCCTATCACGTGCAGCAAACAAGTTCTTGATCTGTTCCTCATACTCATAAATAGTTTTTTCAGTGCGCTTGGTCTCAGAGTTGAGGCGCTCAACCTCAGCATTTAGTTCTTCGATTGATTTCTTCATGCCATCTCGCGGCAACCCAGCGGCCGCTCACACCCAGCGCGCGCTGGACACTCTCAACGGTTGGTGAGTTCCAGCGCTCGCTGGCTTCTTGGCCGCGGGCGCTGGAACTCAGCGCTCGCTTAAAACTTCATGGATTTCAATTCTCGTGGTTCTTGGCCGGATTTCGTCGTGTGTATTTTTTGGATGAAATCCATGAAAGTCATTCCGAATTTTAAGTCAATAGAATAACGAATACACCTAGATTTGTATGGATTTTAAAAAGTCTTGAACAAATACACCCAGATTTATATGGACTTTTAAAAGTCTTGAACAAATACACCCAGATTTATATGGACTTTTAAAAGTCTTGAACGAATACACCCAGATTTCTGCAGACTTTTAAAAGTCTTGAACGAATACACCCAGACTTTTAAAATCCATAGAAATCCATCAAATTCCACAACGAATACACCCCCCTTAGTCACTTGAGGCAAAAAAACAGAATGCACGATTTGGGGAGTGGGGGTTGGAGTTAAAACACATATTTAAACACTCCTTCTCTAGACGTGTCAGTATGATCTTTTTGGAATTCCCTTATCTCCAAATAGATAGCATGGCAGCAACTCCATTCCAGAATATATAGAACAGCCGCTTTTCCCTTCTCTGAACAGCTATGAATTTCTTTAGTTTTCATAGCAAACATACTCTCTTTCTTTCTTCTTTAAATAAGCAAAGCGTCTCCATCCCGTCTTTTGCGAGTGCACGTAATTGATGGATTGTTGTGTTAACCTTGGGAAGCATTCGGCAACGAGACTTGACACCGGAAGGTCTGCCGAGATAGCTTTTAAGGCAGCGGTGCGCCGCGGCACAGTGGTTTTATTTCTTTTTCGTTTTCTACACTATTTTGCAGGTTCAGGAATTTTATCGAGCAGTTGGAGTGTGCAGAAATTTCAGCCTGCAACTTCTCTTCTTTGCTGAGCATCTGACGTAGCTTTGTTCCAACACATTCTTGCCTTCCACTTGTTTTGTTGTCGAAGAAGAAACAAGAACGATTTAATAGAACACAATATTGCAAATGAATTTGAAGAATCTTAAATTTTTATATCTAAAATTGCTACGCACTCTACTATTAGAACATCCGCAATGGGCTTACTTGATAGCCTACTTGATAGTTGGGGACCACATTGACTAAGTAGTGTTGCATTGGGGTTACTTGATAGCCTACTTGATTTTTTTAGTTTTGATTTTTATGCTTTTCATTTAAATTAATTTTACTCAAATTTAAATAACACATTTTTCTAATAATTAAAAACTTCATTAAATTAAAAATCCTAAAAATTACATAAAAATAAAAACCACCTAAAAACATCATTAAAATTACATAAATAAAAACCTAGTCTAGACCACGACGTTTGAGCACTGCGACCATGGACGCGTGCAACGCCCTTTGTGCGTCCGACATGTGCGTCGTATCTGTGTTGAGGAGCTGCATATCGAACTCCGTCTCCTTGATATCATTCCTCCTGGTGTACTCGGCGGTGAATGCCCTCATGTGTTGGTCAGACCTGTCCAACCTCTCCACTATTTCAGGTGGAGGCTCCGAGCTCATCTGAGACGCCGCCGCCTTCCCCTTCGCCGCCGCCTTCGCCGCCTTGTTGCCAATGGGCTTGGGAAGAGAAGATCTCCTCGTCCGACGCTGAGGTGGTAAAATCGCCCTCTTCCATAGTCTTTGTCCTCTTGGAGGAATGCACGTCTCCGGCGAGGTACATCGACTTGAACTTGGGATTGTTCCAGAGAACTTTCCACGTGTCCCACGGATGGCGTCGTTCATCTCCTCCGCCCAAACTTGGACGATGAGATCCGTATGCTCGGGAAGATAAGTATGACGGAGCCTTCCTTCCGCCGCCGGCTTGTCGTGCTTGATTTTGTGGGCGATTTCCTTCTTCCGGCCGCCTTTCTTCGGTTTGGAGGCACTTTCCTCGGCACTTGGTGGGGCATCCTCGGCACTTGGTGGGGTCTCCTCCAAGTTGATTCTCCCCATATCGGGGTGATAATCGGCGGAGAGATCGGGGCACCAATTAGGATCATAGTAGTAGGGGTTGTGTGGATCCATGCAAATTGTAGAGGAAGAAAGAAATTCAAGATGGAGAGAGTTGGAGAAGGAAGGATGTTTAATAGAAATTGTAGAGAGAAAGGGAAGAGAGGGAATTTTTAAAGAGGAGAAGAGAAATTAAAAAAAAAAAAATGGAACGGTCAAAAGACCGAGTTCCAAGAAATGCAACAGCCAAATTTTTTTCAAATTTCAAAAATTTGATTTTTTTTTTACGCGCCTAATATTCCTTCGCTCGAATATAACCCCCTTCCCCCCCCCCCTCTCCGCAACGCCTTACTCGAGTGCAACGCTCTACTTGAGTAAGGCGATCGAGTAAAGCGTTGCGGGTGCTCTTAATAAAATTATTTGTAAGGTTGGTAGGTAGGCCATTTTGCGGGTGCTCTTAATAAAATTATTTGTAAGGTTGGTAGGTAGGCCATACAAATAAGCAAGAAACCTTTATTATTGTTTTAGATTCTTGGAGGGGAACAACATTAATGCAATTTGCATTTTTAAATCTCCATTCATATGTTACCTCAAAAAAAATCTCCATTCATATTTAGCACCTCATAGGTCTTGCTCAAACATCTCCATTTTGTTTGGAAAGAGTTTTTTTTTTTTTTTTTTTTTAGCCTACTACAGAATGTTTCTTACTTATTTCGTTTCACCATGAGAGAACGAGTTTGTTCATAAACTAGTTAAAGTATTTTGTCCTTGTGTTATTTTATGATGATAGTGTTTGATTACTTTATTGTATTTGTGTTTCATTGGATTGCATAATCATTAATTAATTTCTTATCTTAGGAACTTACTCACAAGTCACAAGAGGTATGAGCCAGTTTGATAATGATTGTGTTGTGAGAAAGGAAAAATTCACAGCTGCATTCCGGCAAACTACAATTAATGTATAAAATGTGTGAACAAATTATTAAATATTGAAGAAAAGAGGAATAAAATCAATGGAATTGAAAACATTCTGTAAACTACTACCCTAAAAAACGAATAAATTTCATCGTTTGCCCCAACCCAAACTATTTAAAGAAAAATAAAACACGTTTAATCATTAAAAGACTCCAAAGTGTAATTGGTAGAGATTATGGGGGAAAAAATAGCGGCTGAATTATTTGACTTCAAAAAGAGTTTTGTCGATTGATTGAAATTAGCCATAGAGGGAATAATGAGATGTCACCTAAGATATTAATATTAGAGAAAGTGGGGAAAAAACACCAACTCTAACTAATGTGTGTAAATGTGATCTTGTTTCTTTAAGAGGTGGATTCATGGCCGAAGCGGATTTATGGACAGATGGATGTACCGTGTAAAACGATTTCAATTTTAACATGAAAAAAGTGACAATTTTTTTGGAAAAAAAAAAGTAAAAAACTTTTTATAAGTGTATATAGTTTGTTAATTAAAATGGATGCTTTGATCTTAAGAATAATTGTCACTCTAGTCAAATCAAGGCAAGTTGAAGTCCGGTTATTAAATTAAAACATCCAAACTGAAAATTTGGGAGGGAAGAATTGGGATCAAATTTGTGAGGACCAAAATGTTTTCCATTTCCCAACTTTACCCCCAACAGAAATTTTGGTCCAAACATTTTCCCTCCAACTAAACTATAGGACTCTTAAATTTTGCCAATGGATAGATAAAGAAGAAAACACAAAACAAATTTGATAGTATCATATTTTTTATTCAATTGATCCTAATACTACTAAACTAGGACTCTTAAATCTATTTCAATATTTCCTTTCTAAACTTTGAGCAATGAAAACATAGATTGAACATTCAATTTAATTCTTGACAAACATGAAACATAACTAACAAGAATCTCGAAATTCCAAAGGCCAAAACTAAGCGAATTATAAGCAAAATTAAATTAGAACAAATTTCGATATTATGCTCTCGAAGGGGTTACATTCCGAAAAAGCCCATTTGAGCCCTCTATCTCACTCTCGAAAACCAAGGGGCAAAAAAGAGGGAAGAGTTGTACAACAACTAGAGCACTAGGTTCAACACCCCTAAGCATAAACCGACCCACACGACAAAGCCATCAAGAGAAATGCAGCTTGCTCTTCCTCTCCCATTTTCCTCCTCCTATTCGTATTCGATCTTGGTCTCTGCAACGCTACGTCTCTACCAAATGCCCACAATTTCTTCTTCAAGGAATCCCCAATTTTCCCGGGGGTACTATCGCCGCTGCTGCTGGTACAACTGTTGTTGCTGCTGTGGCTCTGATGGCTAACTATATTTTTGGTAGATTTCTTGGTTTTCTTCTCCTCCTTGGCAACTCCCATTAATGCCCTCCTCTTCTTCCTGCTGCGAATTCCACATGCGTTGCAGAGCGACTGCAGGCAAAACAACAAAAAGGTTTGAATCAAGATTCAAAAAACGCACAACACACAGTGACAAGCACATGGGATGGGGCTTAACACTTCACCTACCAAAAATTTAAATCTTTTGTCACACCCTTTAGTTTAATTTAAGTTATGATATCAAAGATCTGATTTTTTTAAATGGGGGCCATAAAACAATGTTTGTCGACATACATGTGGGTCACGTGAAATGCCATTTTTACCCTTTACATCTACCCCCACAATCACGTGTGAAACGATTCGAGGGTAAAATTTAACTAAACGACTATAGCTCACCAATAGTAGCATCTATAGTCGAGACTAATCGACTACACCGCAATGTAATCAAGATACGCAAAGAGTGAAAAAAAAAGAAGAAAAAAAAAAGAGTTGTACCTTGGGCCCAGCTGGACCACCGCGCCATAGTGGGGTTTTGGAGGTACCACAATCGACACATGTCTTCACATTTGAGCCGTCAGATGAAACCCTATCGGGAGTAGGTGTTTGGCTACTCATTTCTTCACACTCCGATCCCTGCAAACACACAAAAATCAGAAATCGAAAACACGATCGTCGCATTACAATCGAGCTCAGCTCGAACACGTAGCTGAAAATAGACGCGATCACTTACTTTATCACTCAGATCCATCATTGCCTTGCACTGTGATCAAAGATCTGAAACGAATTAATGGATCAAACCGTGGAGTGACGAAGCTGATCAAACCAGAACTACGGAGATCACACCTCGGAAACGCGATGATTCGAGAAAAGTAGAGCTCGAAACGAACTTTAAGTGGCGATTAACTCTCTTAAACACCAGATCAAAATATGATCGCAAGCTACGATCGAAGTAAAAAATCTCTCTTCACTGAACTGAACTCAACTTGACCAAGCGAAACCCCAGAACTACAGCTTTCTCTCTCTACCTCTACACGCACATGTGCAGGAGAAAAGGAGGGGAGTAGGGTTTTTGAAAGGTTGGAAGTGAGGATGAATTAGGCTAGATTGAGATGAGAGGGAAAACCGACAAGCAGGAATTCTAGAGAGAGAAAGTGCGGTTTGGGGGGCGATTGTGAAAAATAATTTGTTGGAGGGTTTATATATAAGTTTATGAAAACCCTAAGGCGCGCGGGATTGCGAAATTACGGAAAGGGGTTTCATTTCCAAACATTTTTTTGTCCCCGCCAAATTCTTGCGGAAAAAGGCGCCATTGAGAATTTTCTTGTTTTCGGGAGCAGGGGCGTTTTCGTCAATTCCTTGCGAATATTTTGGTGTTTGCCGCCATTGGAAAAAAAATTTGTAGGGTTTTTAGACACGTACAAACACACTTTAGTGTGTGACCAAATTTGAACAATGTTTTGGAAAAGGATCATGGTGGCGTGCCTTGTCTCTCACTACTCATTTTTTATTTGATTTTGTAGATTTCTTATTTTACTAGTATAAGAATATTTCAGTGATATATCTTAGATAACTTTAGGAGTATCTTATACATCGAATAAATTGAATAAAAATATAATTTGACTTTTTTAAGAAAAATAATTTATACTATTACTCATGAAGAAAACTACGTATCGATATCAATCTAGTCCAAAACTCGTGAATTGATCTAATAGACTGATAATTTGATAGGATTAGAGTTGGAATTTTCTAACTCGAAAAATATTTTAATCCAAATAGCTCGAATTGAATACTCTTCAACTCGATAAATTGGCCCGAAAATAGCCTAAGCTTAATAGGATTGATTCGAAAATAAACGAGTTGACCTGATCAATTTAAAATTTTCTCAATATTTGGTTTTTAAACTTCACTACTCAATTTTAAAAGTTGGTGAAACTAAGATATTTTTCAGATGTTTGTGAACATATATTTTGATTCAATTATTCGAAAATTATACTCTTTTTTTTATTTTCTATATTTTTTTTCTAATATTTAGTATAAAGATGTTTAAATGAAAAATTAGAAAATGATATTTTTTTTTCAGAAAAATATGTGGATTATTACCTATCTAACAGTTATCGATTAATTACTATATAAGTCGATGTTGAAATGATACATATTTAATTTGGGCATTTGTTACAATTATAGAAGTTTAGATATATATTAATTATTTTTTAATATTCCCTCAGTCTCGAAAAATAATTCTATAATGGAATAAAACAAAAGTGGTTGAGTGTGTTATAAGTGAAAAAGAGGTCACACCACATGATTGATATAGATAAATAAGTTAATATATTGATGGTAATATATTGCGATGTATATAGTATTTATAAATGGAAGTATTTTTTAGGGACAAATAAAATATAAATTTCGAAATCTAATGGCTCGAAATCGAAAAATTATGATTAGTAGTGAGTATTTCTAGGGGTGAGCAAAACCGGACCAAAACCGACGGACCGGACCGAACCGATCGGTTTTTTCGGTCCGGGTCGGTTTTGGTCCATGTATTGGTCCGGTCCGGTCCTATTTTCTTGGACCGAAAATATTTCGGTTCGGTCCCGGTCCCGGGGAGGCCAAAACCGACGAAAACCGGACCGAACCGAATATATATATTTTAAATATATAATTAATATTTTTATTAATATTATTAATATTTATATTAATTTCTAATATTTTTATTAATATTTTTATTAATATATTAATATTTTTATTAATTTCTAATATTTTTATTAATTTATAATGGATTTATTAATATTTTTATTAATATTATTAATATTTTTATTAATTTTTAATATTTTAAAAATGGTCGATTTTGGACCGAACCGGACCGAGGACCGATGGCGGTTTCGGTCCGGTTTCGGTTCAGTCCTAAGGTTTCAGTTGGTCCGGTTCGGTCCAAATTTTTTTGAAAATTCGGTCCTCGGTTTCGTCGGTCCGGTCCGGTTCGGTTCGGTCCGGACCGACTGCTCACCCCTAAGTATTTCTAACACAAAAAAGTTACAACTTGAATTACTTATAACGAAATATTCCGACAACACGATAATATTAACCTAGATACTAGCGAATTGTCCCAATTGACATCCCTACCTACAGTGGGAGTGAGAATTCAGCAGAATAAACAACAACACGTAAAAATGTGCATTGTATATTACATCAAAGCATGAGTTGTTCTATTATGATCCATGCCATGTCACGATATGTTTGATAACATATATAAAATATTTTGAGGGCATTTATTTTTTAGGATTGATCTTAGTAGATAAAAATAATAAAGTTAATTCTTTGTTTATTAAGATGGATTGAAAGTTTGAAACTATGAGATATCTCACTGTAACAATAAATTTTTGTATTTTAATTTATAAAATACAAAAGTGCGTTACAAAGATAACCTAGTACATTCGTCCGTGCGGTGCACGGCGAACATAGTTTTGCATCAAAATTAAACGATGTAGCGTGTGTATCGGTTAAGCGATTATGGGTTAATGTCCAAAACCGAAGGTCTTGGGTTCGAGCCCCTGTGGCGCGGCCTTTAAATTTCTTTATTTAATCATGTTAATTTATCAAAAATAAATAAATTAAATGATGTATCAAATAAATAAAAAATAAATATTAAATATAGTTAGAATATAAGTAAAGAAACAATAGGGCCGAATGACCCTAATCAACATACAACATCAAATTTTGTCCACCATTTGAAAAAATATAAATTTTGGCCATTTTTTGTATGTCATGACTATTCTACTATTCTCCCTCTCTCCTCTCTCTTTCTCATCTCTGATCCCTCTCTCTCTCTCTCTCTCTCCAGAAACGGCAGGTTGCGCGGCTTCTCGGCTTCCGATCTCCTCGGGCAGCTGAACTGGCGGCGGCCGCCGACGATGATGAGCCGACCATCGGGGAGGATGTGGTTGGTGGTGTACCAGCAGCGCAGGGCGAGGGCGGGGTTGATCTCCTGCCAGTCGCAAGAGGCGTCAGCGGCAGCGTAGGGCTTGTAGAGTCGGCCGGCGCGATCGCCTTCGTTGTAATCGCCGGTTTGGAGGACGGTGCCGTTGGGGAGGACGGAGGTGGAGGAGCACCAGGTGTCGGCAGATCTGATCTGATCTGTAGGCGGCGGCGGCAGATCTGATCTGATGAGGCGGCGGTGGATCTGATCTGATGAGGCGGCGGCGGTGGATCTGATCTGATTGTTGCGCCGCCTCCTCCATCGGCAGATCTGAACTCCGCCTTCTTAGATTTCAGTCATTCACAGATCTGATCTGATGTGATCTGTGTTGCACGTATGGCACTATTAGTGCCATAAGTGCACACTTCCCCCTAGGGTTTAGATATTTCATTTGGGGTTTAGATTATCCATTTGGGGTTTAGATGTTCTATTTAGGGTTTAGATTATCCATTTAGGGTTTAGATGTTTCATTTAGGGTTTAAATGATGTTGTTGTTTCTGTATTTGTGTTGCACGTATGGCACTTATGGCACTAATAGTGCCATAAGTGCCAACGAAAATCCAAAATAAAACCAAGTAAAATGGTCATTTGGGCACTTATGGCACTAATAGTGCCATAAGTGCCAACGAAAATCCAAAATAAAACCAAAGTAAAATTTTGGCACTTATGGCACTAATAGTGCCATAAGTGCCTAACCCGACCCGGCACGCGACCCGCGTGCCTGATCCTACCCGGTCCGCCTCATTAAGGGTAAAAATGTCCAAATCAATAAATATGGCCAAATTTTGTGTTTTTTCAATGTGTGACCATAAATTGTGTTTTATGCTTCATTTTGGCTACTTCAAAATTTTACTCATAAGTAAATGTAAATTATTTTTTCTTAAAAAATAAAATAATCTACATCAATTACTCAGTAAAGATCCTTAATTTTATTTTATAATTTTGAAAAGTAATCATTTTTAATTTTCCATCTATTTGATGGAAAACTTTATTTTCTTCCTTAAAATTATAGAATAAACACATCATTCAAATTAAAAGAAACGAAGAAACAATAAAAAAAGAGTTTCACATCACAATATATAGTTTTAAAACATAAGCTAATCATGCATAAAATTTATTTTTTTCTAAGTTAGCTCATTACCTATGTCATCTTATTAGAAAAGCTTCAATTGATAAGTAGGAAAATAAATTATTATTAGAATTTATTAGAATACTAATAAAAGAGTTGAATAATTATTTGATACTAAATCAAAGATCTTGCATTCATCTTTAATTTAAGATATATATAGAATATTTTTTATAAATAAAATTTGATTTTTTAAAAAAATCATCAAAATATGAAAAAGAGAATATGAGAGAAAGAGAGAGAGAGAGAGAGAGAGAGTAGAAAATTGAAGAATGTGTATGATGAAAGAGAGGAGAGAGGAGAGAGAAAATATATGGGATATGGGATTTGTTGAGTTTTATAAATACCCTTTGATTGATTCTTTAATTACAATTATGTCACAAACTGTGTTTTCATATAATAAATAGATTGATAGAATTTGATAGAGTTTTGCGGGTTGCAATCTCTAGTTGATCCTCTGATTCTTCTCTTCCATTTGATTCTTGAACAATCTCGAAGGTTCTTGAAATATTTGATTTGATGATGATAAATCCAAAGGGCTTCAAGCCATGATTTTGAATTGCATGTCGAAGTTGATTTGATTTGGAGAAGAACGTTCTTAGAATTTTGTAAGAACGCCTTGAAGCTTTCGATCTTGAAGATTTGAATGCTTGATCACTTGAATATTTGAAGGCTTGATAACTTGAAGCTTTGAAGATCTTGAATTCTTGAACTCTTGAAGATTTGAAGAATGCTTGAATGCTTGAAGAATACTTGAATCCTCCACTTCTTCCACTTGTGACACTAGAGAGAATTCTTGTGCTCTTCAACATTTTCCTCCTCCAAGATGTCATTTATGAGCTCTCAACACCCCTATTTATAGATGTAGGAGGTGGGCCTCATGGGCTTTATAGGCTTTGGACCTCCATGCATGGGCCTTAGGGCTTTAGGTGTCCATGAGCCCATTAATTCATTTATATTAAATATTAATTATATATCTATTTAATTTAGGAATAAAATCCCTTTTAATAAAATAGAAAATATAATTAAATATTTAATTCATGAATTTACATGTGGCATGATTTAATTCGACGACAAATTTAATTGTCTACACTCACGACCCTTTATTATTGTTATCATTTAATCTATTATTTGCTTGATTCATGTTCTATTAAAAGAATGAGATTGAATTTTTTTTTACTATTAATAATAAAAATACTCAATCGTAAAAAGTAAAAACACCCCCTTTCAATCCAATTGCTTTCATAATATTGCAAATATCTTCAAGTAGCAACTCGTTCTCTTCACTAAGATTAACTATCACTCGAGCCACCGAGGTCGAATCCATATAAATCTCTATGGGGTTAAGCTCTTGCTCGATATATACAATATTATTGCATTTGTTATTGTCGAAAATTTAAAGTTTATTGTATGAACACCAATCATGCAATTTCATACAAAGGGGTTTACTTTGTATGAGTGAGTCTTTTTTAGCTTTAAGAGTAAAATTTCTCCAATCTCAGCTTTTGAATGAGATATGAATCAAGCAAATTATCTTAAATGATAAAAATAATCAAAAGTCTTGAAATATCCTAAAATTTCAATTCATCTAAACAAACAAAAGATTAATTTTACTATTTTTATCTATCAAGACCGATCCTTTCAAATAAACGTCCCTTAATGACCAATCCTTATTATCCTCGTGTGATTAGAATTATATTATACGTAATTTCTTTTTTAAATTTTGACATATAAGAATTCTGAATTCATACAATTTCCCCTATAAAAAAGAATTCATTCAATTTAAATCGACCAAATATCTATATATTTTTTCTCAGTTTTACTGAGTTGCTTGGCCTGTAACTATATATCTACGAGAAAATCGATCAACTATCTATATAGTATTTTTTAACAAAAAAATAAATTTCATTGCAATAAACAATTTTTAAATATTTGTTTCCTATAACTGAATTACTTCGACATTTTAGTAGAAGGCATAATACATTATTTGATAATTAAAATTAAAATGAATCTTACAGTTCCAAAAATCATCTTTGATCCAATAGTACAATCATTGTGTTATGATCACATGTTTTTCTTATATTTTTTACACATGTATAATTGTATAATTAAAAATGAAAAAAAAAAGTGATAGCTTTTTCACAAACATTAAAGTCAAGCATCAACATATAAGGATATATTAGTTCATTCCCTTTAATTTGGACATAAACAAAATATTTTTATGAAAATAATTATTTTTCATATACCACTTAATAAAATGAACATTATTATTTATTTATTAACACAACTAGAACTCGTACTGTCGTACATATGTCCTTATCACGAAGGGCCGGTCTTGCATGCGGCGGTCGCACTCCAGTGCGATGGATCCGCCCCGACTCGCGCCCGACCCGACCCGTGCCCAGATCCCAAATCCTGAATCCTAAATTATTACATTTGTTTATAATAATTATTACTTTTAATAAGCATGAAATATACATTTGTTCGCACAAATGTATACTTATATAAATATAGGTATTTACCTTCATTTAATATAAAGTATTATATTTTCTAAACCCTAAATTCTATAAACCCTGTAAACTAAACCCTAAGCCTGAACACTAAACCCTAAACCCTGTAAACTAAACCCTAAGCCTGAACACTAAACCCTAATAGGAGTATTTACTTTTAATAATCATAAGATATACATTTGGTCGCACAAATATATACTTATATTAATATAAATATTTACCTTTATTCAATAAAAAATATTATACATATCAATATACATTTATATGAACAAATGTATATATTATGTTTATTAAAAGTAACAATTATTATAAACAATTGTAATAATTAGGAGTATAGGTCAAACCCACGCGGGTCAGGGTTTCGAGTCAGGAGGGCGGG
This sequence comes from Salvia miltiorrhiza, assembly GCF_028751815.1. NCBI lineage: Eukaryota > Viridiplantae > Streptophyta > Magnoliopsida > Lamiales > Lamiaceae > Salvia > Salvia miltiorrhiza. The sequence goes on along the minus strand of NW_026651486.1, from coordinate 329,545 downwards.
TTTGGAGCCGGGTTGACCCATTGCATACCTGTGCGACGGTCGCACCCAAGAATTGACGTATCACGAAAAAGTAAAAGAAATAAAAGGACTGTGTCATATTATGATAATATTTCTCTTCGGTAACAAATCTAGCATCAAATAATATCCTTCCATTTTAAAAATAAATTCACTAAAATTTTTATACACATATATAGATATATATCGTCGACCAAAAATGAGAGAACAATCATGTATGTACTCGATTACTTTAAGAATAAATATCCACGATCATTGGAATTCTAATCTTGATAAATTTCACTATTTACATTCAAAGTGATTTTAGGGTAAGCAGTAACCATGACGAATGAGCGGAAACTTTAGTATGACATGAGAGAATGCACGTTTACAGAATATGGATATATGAAACACAAAAACTTGGGTACAATTGATTGTATCGTATAATCAGATTGCATCTTGATATGTGCATCCTGATCTGTATCTTAATTTATATTCTGATCCGAAATCGCATCTTGGCTCGAACTGTGTAAATGATATCATTCGATTATACAAATGACACTGTTTATAATTGACATTATTCAGTTATACAAATGACATCATCTATAATTGACGCTATTCGATTATACAAATGATACTGGCTATAATTGACATTACTCGGTTATACAAATGACACTATGACATTTTAAAATGTTATAATATCATTTATATAATTGAATAGTGTCAATTATAGGCAATGTCATTCATATAACTAGGGATGGCAATGGATCCTGGACCCGATCCAGATCCGCGGATCCAGATCCTTTTTAGAGGATCTGGGCCTTGTAAAAAATGGACCCGATGGATCTGGACCGGATCTGGATCACTCCTAAGATTTGCGGATCTGGATCTGGAGCAAAAGTTTTAAGACCCAGATCCGGTCCAGATCCGGCCCGCGGATCTAGTAATATATAAAAAATATATAATTTTATTTTATTATTATTGAACTCTACTCTAAAATCTATTACCAATCTATACATCTCTTTTCCTCAATAATATATAGTTCTATTAAAGTTAATATTTTACTTATATCTTAATTTAATTTTAGTTATTATTATTATTTTTTTTTCAATGTCAAAATAGAAGACACATTGTTCCACTGTTACTAAATATTGTGCTGAAGATAGAGATGAAATTGATTTTAATGATGTTATAATTAATTTTCACCATTTTTTACATACGCAGTTACAATAAGTGTATATCTCATTATAATACTAATATATTATTTAGTACTTGATTATTATATTCTTACTTATTATGAATTTTTATAGTAATTTTTTTTACATAGATTATGATTTAGTTATTTATTTTTTAATAATTGTTGAAAGTCTAGATCAAATTCGATTTTAATTTGAGTTTATTTAAAATTTATAAATATTTTAAAAAGAAAAAAAATATGAATTTGGGTCTGGACCCGAGACCCTGTGGATCTTATGGATCTGGACCTGGATCTTATTTTTTTAGATCCAACGGATCTGGACCGGATCCGGACCTAAGTAAGAAAATGCGGATCTGGATCTGGACCATGTAGGATCCGGTCCAGATCCGGCCCATTGCCATCCCTACATATAACTGAATATTGTCATTTACGCGATTAGTGTCATTTGTATAACCGAATAGTGTCAATTATACATAGTGTAATTTACAATGTTATAGTGTCATTTATACGCAGTGTCATTTGTTTAACTGAATAGTATCAATTACAGGCAGTGTCATTTGCATAACTGAATAATTCCATTTATATGGTTCGAGTCAGAATTTGAGTTCGAGTCAGGGTGTGGGTCGAGGTGAAACTCGATTGTACGGTACAACCGATTGCACCTAAAATCAGCTCTATATGAAATTATCAAAAGTTGATAATAAAAATATTTTTATAAGCATTATAATATATATATATATATATATATATATATATAGGGGAGGGTTAAACGACATTCAAACAATTAATAAAATTTTCGCACCCCTCTAAAAGTCGAACCAAGATAAAAAAAAGTTTCTCCTCTAGATAAATATCAGCCATAATATATATTAAATCAATACCTATAAATCAATCTAAAATCACTACCGTTCCATGTATATATATTTTTAGATTTTGTTGTGGCAAAAGTAAAAAATACCTTTAAATGGGAGAAAATCAATTTATGAAAAGAGATCTGGGTCATGGAAAGAGAAAAAAAATCGATGGATCACAATAAACTTCCTAGTCAAATATCTCTATTTGTTTTGAACATAAATTATGAAAGATGACGAATTATAACTTATGCAGTTATGCATATCATTTTAATCAAATACTATCAGAATTTGAAAATATTTCGTATATTTACGCAACAAGATGTGATAATATTGAAAGTAAAAAGAAATAAGTAAAAATTCAAAGTTTCCGATAAGATTAACAGCATATACGATTTTTATAGAAATGGTTGAGGCTGCTGAGGAATCCCTCCGCCACACCAAAAAATATCGGCCAACCCACTAGAATAATATTTTATTTGTCCAAAAAATCCATTTAATTTAATTTAATTTAATTTATCGTGTACATTAATAATATTTTTTTTAAAAAAAAAACATAGTAGTTAGATTATAGATAAAATTAAATGGAGCAAATATATATTTCCCCTAGATATAGTTTGGTGACAGCAAATGAAATAGATTGGTCATGAAACCATCTTGTATCTTGGTGAGACACAGACAAAAAGGTATAGAGGACCACTGTCTTCAAATATTTTTTTGATCGGTAAAATTAAAATTTTATTAAGATAAAAAGCAAGGCACTAGGGATGCCAATCAAAACAAGAAGGAAAGATTGAAACCCTTTGAGCACCACATGGTGAAAGGGATTCTCAACTCCAAAACTTTATAGACCTCATTCCAACTCCAAAGTCTACCCTTGATCTGTAAAACAAGTCTCTCAATATCCCAAATCTTTCCTTGAAAACGACTCTCGTTTCTTTTTTCCCAAAGTGTCCAAACCGTTCCCACCCATAACGCATTTAGCAATCTTCTTCCTTTCTTCTTTTTGACAGCAGAGATGAAGGAAGTGTAATGATGGAGAGTACCTCTAGGATTTGCCGTTTTGATGTGTAACCATTGGAAGATTTGGTCCCACACCGCCGCAGCTTTCGGGCAATGAAGAAACAGATGTTCCGTCGTCTCCTCTCCAGCGACGCAGGCGTTGCATCCTCTCTCTTCCCAGCTAATTTGAATTTGTCGTCTTCTTAAGTTGTCACAGGTAGCCAAACGATTTCTAAGACATCTCCACGCTGTCACCTTGGCTTTGTGCGATGTTGGAGCCTCCCAAACCGTAGCCATCTCAGCCGGTTGAGTTTGTTGCGCCTCACTGGAAGCCGCCACCAAATCATAAGCCGACTTTGTTGAGAATTGACCGTCCGTAGTTGCCCTCCAACTCCATCCATCAGTTAAACCTGTAGAAGGGACAAAAGCAGCAACAAGTCTCAAAAGTTCCTCCACCTGTCCATTCTCTCTTTCCCTCAAAGCCCTCCTCCAATTCACCGACCACACCCACTGTTCTCCTTCCCAAAACCCACTCTCTCCGACGAGGGCTTTCTTATTCGAGCACAAGTTATACAATCTCGGGAAAGAGAACTTGAGAGGTTTGTTAACAGCCCACACGTCCTCCCAGAACATTGTATTCATCCCATCCCCGAGACTGTGTTGAAGGTGATCAATGAACCATCTATCGTCGCTTCCTCCCCCTTTCTCCACAATTTTCGCCCACCACCCCAACTGCCCACTTCTTCCCACCATCGAGCAATCCCCCTCTTCGCCCCAGACAAGTTCCCCATAAATCGATTTGATCACTCTCGCCCACAAAGCTCCCCCATCCACCAAAAATCTCCAAAGCCATTTAATTAACAGAACATGATTAAACAATTCCACATCCCGAAACCCAAGACCTCCTGTTTTCTTATTGGAACACAAGGAGCTCCATTTAAACCAGGTGATTCTTCTCGACTGAGAGTCTCCACCCCACAGAAATCTGGAGAACAAGGAATTGAGGTTCTTGAGCACAGTCTTGGGAATGAAAGCGTAGGCCAGTTGATATACCGGAATAGATTGAAGCACCGCTTTGACAAGAGTGATCCTCCCTGCCAACGAGAGAGGTCTTTTTCTCCAGCTTGCAATTTTGTTTGAGACTTTATCCACCAAGAACTTCCACTCGCTAACACCATTGCTTCGGCCTCCAATTTTGGTTCCCAAGTAAAGACACGGGAAGTAACCAATCTTGCAATGGAGAAACGAAGCCCATGTCCTCTCGACTGACACATTCACTCCCACCGTCATCAGGCTGCTCTTCGCGAAGTTGACAGCAAGACCCGAGACAAAATGAAAGAGAAGCAACAGACTTTTCAGTGATTCCACATTACGCTCATCAGCCTCTAAAATAAAGATGGTGTCATCCGCGTACTGGAGGTGTGTAATCGGCACTTCATCCTTACCAATCTTAACAGGAAACAATAACTGTCGTTCCACTGCTCTCTCAACAAGCGCATTCAACCCTTCCGCAACAATGAGGAATAAGAAGGGAGACATCGGGTCACCCTGTCTCAAGCCTCTCTCCATTTTGAAATCTCCCGTTGATGACCCGTTAACAAGGACACTTGCCGTGGCTGACTGAAGACACCCTTGAATCCATTTCCTCCAAATCCCATCGAAGTTCATTCTATCCAGCAAAGTATCCAAAAAATCCCATTGAACTGAGTCGAAAGCTTTGGCAAAGTCAATCTTAAAGAATATCCGGCTTCGTCGCTTCTTTTTTGACTCAACAACAACTTCATTCAAAATGACCGCACCATCGAGAATGAACCGCCCTTTAACGAAAGCGCTTTGATTATCAGAGATGATCGACCCCATCACCTTCGTCAGTCTCCCCGCCAAAATCTTTGCAATGATTTTATACAAGCTGGTAATGAGCGAGATTGGACGAAATTCGTTCAACGAATCAGCCCCTTCTTTCTTCGGTATTAAAACGATGAAAGAAGCATTACCTCCTTTAGGAATTTTACCGTTCGCGTGGAAGTCCTTCAAGACCTGGAGGATATCCTCCTTAACCACATTCCAAGCCGATCTCCAGAATGAAAAGTTAAAGCCATCAGGTCCTGGACTCTTATCGCCAGAGCAGCTCTAGACCGCTTCTTTAACTTCTTCGGGTTCAAAACCTCTAATCAGCCAATTTCTCTCCTCATCAGAGATTTTCCTTCTCACAAAGTCAATGGGAATAACAGGCATCTGTCTATCTTTCCGCTTGAAAAAGGTTTCAAAATGATTTCTCACCCTAGCTTTTACCTCTTCCGGTTTGGAGATCCATGAGTTATCAAAGATCAGTCCGCCTATGTCATTCTTCAACCGCCTCCCTTTAATCGCCTTATGGAAGAAGCCAGAATTCACATCTCCCTCCTTAAGCCATTTCAGTTTAGCCTTCTGTTGTAAAGTCATCTGCTTATGCTTCATCTGAAGGGAAATGAGAGCTTGGAGCTCATTTCTCCTGATAACATCCACTTCGCCTAAACAACTCTACTCGTCAAGCTCATCTTTCTGTTGTAACTCCTTCTTTAATTCGTGAATTTTAGAATCAATCTCACCAAAGGATGTACGATTCCAAACTTTTAAAGCCTCGCGAAGTTTCTTCAATTTCTCCTTAACCACGAAAAAGCTCCATCCCTGACAGTCAGTCTCCGTCCACACTTTCTTTACAACATCTTCAAAGTCCGGGTGATTCGTCCAAGCATTTAGGAACCTAAAAGGTCTTGGTCCCCAATCCTCCGTTCTAGTAGTGAGAACAATTGGGCAGTGATCCGAGATTGAACGCTGAAGACCGCGTGCAGAACTTCCTTCCCAAGTAAGCATCCAAGTTTCGTTAACAAGGAAACGATCGATCTTGCTCTTGCATTTGCCATTGGGCTTGTACCAAGTGTACTTTCGACCTTGTGTATGAATTTCCTTCAGATCGTTCCCCCTAATAAAATCCTCGAAAAACCTCGCATCCGACGCTCGAAACGTCTCCCCGCTGCCCACCCTCTCTTCTCTTCTCCTGACTGCGTTAAAATCTCCCAAAATACACACTTCGATCCGCATTCTGTTCAACAATAGAACCAATTGCATCCCAGAGAATCCTCTTTTCCTTTGATTCAGTTGGCGCATAAACATTGATAATGCAACACAAGAGACCGTCCTCCTTGTACCTACCGTTAACAACCACGGCCCCCGGTAAATCCCAAGAACTAGATGCTTCGAACACCTCCCTATTCCATAAACACGCAATTCCCCCAGCTCTCCCCTCAGAGTTCCTGATTGCCTTATCTGTGTTATTAAACCCCCACCAAGAATTACAAAAAACATCACTAAAAGTCTTCATTTTTGTCTCTTGTAAACAACAAATATCAATCTTATGCCCTCTTACAAGTTCCATAACATCTCGCTGTTTCGCAATACTCCCCAAGCCCCTAATGTTGTATGACAGTAAATTCATGGACAATTCATCTGACTCCCAGCATTATTGAAGGAAAGGAAGTTACCTTGCAACTCGATTTGGCGGACAATCACCTCTTCTTCAATCTGACTTGAAAGACCTAACTTCTTCCCAAAGTCCCAGATTTTCTGACCTGAAATTCCCCCCTCCTCTGTCAAAAGCAACCCTTTTTGTCTCTTCCCAATGTCTTCCTCCTCTGCGGCCTCCTCCTCTCTCCCATTTAGTGGTTCTATTTCAGAGATGAAACGCCCCCAATTCTCCTTCTCCCTCGCTCTATTCTTCTTTTTCCCTTTACCTTTTTTTCCTTTTGTGCATCGGTGATCAACCCTTTTGTTATTGGAAGGCAGCCTAACTTCCCCTGCTTGGGAGCCCGAAGAATCATCCTTTTCGGTCCTAGACACTCCCTCAGAATGGTTGTTTTCTTCTACAAAAACATTCACGTCGAGACTCTCACTGTTATCTTCCAGATCATCAATACCCCCTTGTAGAAGAATGGGTTCCTTTTCTCTCTTTTCTCTCACAGCAGGAACCGTGGGCAAGGAAATAGGTACCTCGCAAAGAGTGGCCTGCTCGGCCCTGCAAGAAGACTGGCTTAAAACTGCGGCAGCAATCGCATTCAAAAGCAGTCTCGAGCCTCCCAACGTTGTCTCCTCATGATTGGTAACCTCGACTGACGTATCTGCAATGGTTTGTTGCGAAGGAATCGGAGAGTTCAATTCTTGGAGAACTGAGACGTCTTGCGAAGGAATCGAAGAGTTCAATTCTTGGAGAACCGAAACGTCTCCATCTTCCACACCGATGTCATCCATCATTCCAATGGTAGCGATAGCCTGATCCATGGATTCCACTCCATCCGACCATCCTGGATCCGATTCCGATTCCGACTCGTCTAAATCCGGTTCTCCGAACAAGGACGAGAGTGGGTTATCCTGAATTTCTTCAATGCGAAGTGTGAAACTAGCTCCATCAATGCAGCACTCCACTACTTGCTCAATGGATTTGAGACCTGTAGAGATTTGGATCAAAGCTTCGTCCAATTTCTCTCTTTCTTTCGTGAGTTCGTGAATTTTCAAAACCCGCCCAAATTTTGCCGTCACCGAATCAAAGAAACGAGAGTTCCATGCATGAAGCGGGATCCCAATCCATTTCGTCCAAATAGATCGCTGCTGGTGAACATCCACGAAGTTCCATTTCCTCTTCCAAAGAAACCAGAAGTCACTCCATTCATCTAACTCCGTGAGAACTTCTTGTGTTGGCAGTTCGCAAATACTTCGGATGAGCACCAAACTTCCCCCCATCGTCGAAACTTTCAGTTTCCCGGCACATTCGCTGTTGATTTCTTCTTTGATTTCATCCCAGGAGAAATCATCTTTGATGAAACCTGTGAATGTTCCTTCAAGCCACTTTGAATCCTCCTCCGAAGTTTTGAATTGTAGCTTTTCTCTTGTGATGGGTTCTCCTTCAGAGACTCCAGTGAGAACTTCTTTAAAGGAAACTCCCGGCTTCTTCTTTGCAGAATCCAAAAAATGGAAGTAGTAGTCCGGTTTCTTTCCAATATCTCTTTTGGCGTCGAACCCCTTTTTTTCTTCATCCCTCGCCACCCTCTCAAACCTTGGTTTAAAAACTCTAATTTTGTAGCTTCCAATCCAAAGTTGATTCAACTGTTCAAGCAAACCTTCTGTATCCTCGACACCTTCGAATCGAACAAAGCCGAAAGGCTTCCCTTTTTTATCTCTCTTATTGGGACAGAAAATGTCAGTCGGAACGCGGACGGCACCAAACTTTCTTCTTAAGAAATGAAAGCTGCAATGTTCGGGGATGTTGTTGAAGAAGAAGGTGACTCTCTGTGATCTCGGAGGAGGTTTAACCTCTCCAGTGGATCGACCAGCTCCAGTCCTCCAAGTCTTCGGCTGTCTATGAAAATTATTGCTCCGTTGATACACCTCATTGCCTTCTGCTCTGGTCCTCTCGTGCCCCCTTCTCCTCACCACCCTCCAAACCTCCTCGCGACTCATGCTCTCCGGTCAAAGAAATAGAAAAAAACTCTCAACCAAGCAACTTCAAGTTACTCCACAATTAATTCAACTCAACAGCCACTGGTCAGTTGTAAAACATTCAAGGTAATCCACTATTGCAAATATCCATTCCAGTAAGCATTCATATCCAAGGAATCCGTAAACTGCCTCTATTCGAAGTGTTGTGAAATCCAGATCCCAAACTCCAAACCATACGCCATTTTCATAGTAGAGAAGAGACTACGATAAGGATGAAGGACGGCACAACGACAGAGCTTTCAACCATTACTAGATAGCTTACATTGGCGTCGGAACTTGGGTTGGCGTCGGAACTCGGCCGAGAGAGACTGCAGGCGTTGAGATAGGTGGCTGGTTGGCGAGATTCAGAGCATAGCGTCGTGACTACCGGCGTTGACCGATCTTGCGCAGAGCGGCTCCGGTGGCTGCGACTGCAGCTACGACTCTGTCTCCTAAGCGTCGGAGGTCTGCTGGGAGCCGATCTGCTGGGTGGCGGAGGAGCGGCGCCGATCGATCTGCTGGGTGGCGGAGGAAAGGCGCCGGTCTGCTGCTGCCTCAAATCTGCACGACTGCAGATCTGCTGGAATGCTGCCTCAAATCTGCACGACTGCAGATCTGCTGGAAGCCGATAAGGTGGATGGCGGCGGAGCTCTGCAGGGAGATAACCGATCTATAGTTATCCACTGTCTTCAAATATCCAACTCGTTCTATTCAATCTCATGTTATAATAATACTATTATTTTTGAAATATAGTTAGTCATTAATTTTGATCTCAAAACTCCATTCTCCTTTTTACTTTTAGTTTAGTTAGAAGAAGGAATATTTTCCAGTTAACTAATCCATTTGGGTTGACCTTCTTCGTTACTGTTGATTTTTTTTTTGAGCAAGTTAATTAGTATTTTCTTCGTCCCAATAATAACGTTCTAAAAAAATGGGATACACAAATTAAAATATATATATATATATATATATATATAAAATAAGAGAGATAAAGTAAATGAGGAGAAAGATTAATAGAGTAGTGAAAAAATAAGAGAAAGATAAAGTAAATGAGGATAGAGATAAAGAGAGTAGATAAAGTAAATTATTTTCCGTAGGCTGCCGCCGCCGAGGACCCCTTCGTCCCTTCTTTGGCCATACGAGCAGCAGGCCGCAAGGATCGCTGCCCTCGGCTACCGCGAGATCTACGTCTTCTGCCGCCCTCACCTCCTACCACCGTCGTAGTATGATCCGCCGCCGAAAGAGAGAAAGAAAGGGGTAGGGAGAGCGAGAGAGAGAGAGAGAGTGTAGAGAGAGAGACGCTTTTGCAGAGTGAAAGAGAAAGTGAAAGGGATTAAGAGTGTATATTTTTTTAATTTTAATCTTAAGGGTAATTTAGTCATTTAACACAAAAAGTGGGTATTTTTTAAAGTTTTTATTTGAGTGGGTAAAATTTATTTTTGCTATATGAAAGTGGGTATTCTTATATATTGACTCAATAATTTATTTGTATAATTATATTAATCTTAAAATTATATTATACTATTTAAATAAATTAATTTATTCATATAATTAATTTTATTAAAGTAAAATATAATATAAAATTAAATACACAAATATATATATATATATATATATATAATGGTAAAAGTAATAATAATGATAATGATATCCATGAATAATTAAAAATGAGATAGTGCTAATGTACTATAGTGGAAAAAATATGAAATAATTAAAAAATAAGATAGTAGATGAGATGACACACACGTGGCATCCATTATGGGTAGCACCACAGTGGATACTCTAAAGGAGGGCTGCCTGCATGTGCGCGAGCAACAGATAATGGACAAAGACTGGCGACTTAAATTACAAGAAAATAAAAAGAAAATTAATAAAATGAAATAACTAAGAAATCAAAACCAGCAAGATTAGAGGCAAATACAAAGAAACATAAAAGATAAGTCCAAAGGCGGCGCCACCGTATTGGGTGATGGAATTTGCAGAATATTGTGCCGCGATCAATGTTTGGTGCTACAATAAACGTTTTACCACATCAAAATTTCCATCATTTCATCTTTTCTTTTACAAAGTGGGTAAATATCATTTTATTTTATTAAATAAAAAAATTTAAAAGTGAAGTCACCAAAGACCTTTGACCTTAAGCATTAACTGTTTATCGATTAGTCAACAGACCCACATACTAGATACCAATTTTTATGCATTCTAATGTTTCATCAGGTGAACATTTTTTTTAAAATTTATTACACACAAATAAAGGAAAAACACACTCACACTCTAACATTATAAGTGACTCGAACCCCCACGCTATTGGTTGGAGGAGGTGAACATTTTATACATTAATTTTTAGAAAAATTTCAAATACATATCACACACTTGGTCATGCACGCGCACATATATTTTATTTTTTATATATTAATAAATAATAAATAAATTGTTTTATTAAAGCAATGAATATGAGAAAAAATTAATAGATATAAAATTAATATTTATATATTAGTTTAAAATGATCACTTAAATGTTTAATTTAATTCAAAAATTTACTATTCGTCTCTAAAATTAAAATTACAAAATTAAGCTTGAATCAAAGAAAGAGAATAGATAAAATTTATTTTGAAATAGTTTCATAAAGAGAAAAAGAGGACAAAGGACAAAAATAAAACAAAATAGAAAATTAAACATGTTTGCATTAAAAATAAAAAATGAAATAAAGATTAAACACATTAGCAATTTCAAAGAAAATTAAGAATTCATTAATACTTTTAATATACTTCCTCCGTCCCACGAATCTTGATGTATATTTTTTTTTGGGTCGTCCCATGAATCTTGATGCATTTCTAAATGGAGTAACAATTAGCTAAAAAATAAGGGTTTTTAATTATACTATCACTTTTCTACTTTATTACATACACACTTATACTTTATAACTTTTCTACTTTATTACATACACACTTCTACTTTATCACTTTTCTACTTTATTACATACAAAGTATAACACTAATCTACAACTCCTTAATTCTCGTGCCGAAAACAAATGCATCAAGATTCGTGGGACGAAGAGAATAATTAATTTTTAAATTTTAATAATAACTTTTTCATTTCAAATTTATATTTTACATATCATATATCAAAATAAAGGTCTATGTAAATTCTTTCATTTAAAATGCATATTATATATTTTATCAAGAATAATATTGCACGAAAATTGGAAAAATATTCTTTGCGCAAAGAATGAGGTAAAAATAATTTCAAACGTAAAAACATCGTTTATAATCTTGGCGATTTTCTTGTAGTTGATTACTTTTACCTTTTTGGTAATATATTTATTAAATGACATTCTACGTTTGTAATTGAATTTATTCACACACTTTTTTTTTTAATTTTTAATATATAGTAAGATAGTATAATATTAGTATCAATTTTTTTTCCTAATCTTTGACATTTTTTATTACGGTGAATTTTAGTATCAGTAAATTGAATAACTAGCGTAAAGGAAAAAAGAGGGAAACCTAGTACAGAAAGAGAATATAACCGATGAATATTGGAGATTCAACGAGAATCTTTGATGTCCAAACATGTCAATATGAGGTATAGCCGAATTTCGATGAATTGATCGGAGATGATGGTTATAATCGAAGACGAAGAGAATATTACAATGAATAAACGTAAGAAGAAAGTAGAGAGAATGAGAACGCTGAGAAAATTAGAGAAAACTTTATATTCGTAGAGAGTTTACAATGTAATGAAATATTTAATGTGTATTATGTGAATACAATGGAAGGAAGCTACTTATTTATAGATGAAATCTAGATTAGGGGCATCATCGTCTTTTCCTTAATTCGTTTGCACGCTTTCTAGGGTTAGATCGATCCTTTTGACGGGTTCACATGTAGTGTGCTTTGTGATGATATCCGTCAAGTTTATTGCGTAGAGATTCCCTAACTAATGATAACAACTATACTCTTTGGACAAGATTGTTGCTAATTAGGGGTGCAACCTGGTTCTAAGTTAATTTCTATTGCACCTAGTGTTGGCTCGTGGATTGTTGTCTTTTCTTGTTTTCAAGATTCACTGATGATTCTCCTTCTTCACGACTAATTTATACGGGATTTCTCAAGCCCTTCTATCTTCAGTAAAGTAAAAAATGAAATTGTTTATATTAATGGGCTTTGAGGTTCAATAGCCCTACTTTTTCACCGATAAACTTTATTTTTTTGAGCTGCACAAAATCATTCACATCACCTTTATATATAAGGTTGGGGTTTGTTAAAGCAATTTCTTTTGTTAATTGTTAAGCCAATATCTTTTAATTTGGTTGATAAATTTATTATGGGAAAATGTGGATAACATTTTTTTTTTCTTTAAATGCTTTTTTTCTTTTCTCTCATTTTCTACAAAAATAAATTTCATTATTTCTTATTCTTTATTTTCACTCCAAGAAGGTTAATATTATCACCTTATTTTTAGTGTGATAATATTATCTTTGAAGTAAAAAGGCGAATGAAAACTAGTGATTTTTTTTTTGTAGAAAAGAATAGAACAAAAACATGAAATTAAAGAGAGATTTTTTTTATTATTATTTCTCATTTTCTCGTAATAAATTTCACTCCCAATAGAACAATATTAGCGTAAAGAAGCAAAATTGAAAAGACATTAACCCTATAAAACAAACGTGGTTGATGAAACAAACTCGTGACTCTGAAATAGGCCAAGTTGGTCGGCTGGAGTTAGCCCATGCCTCCGATCCTCTCCCTTATCTCATCTATTTCCCCAACCCAAATCATTTCTCAACAACTTTTAATAACATGTTTTGGTAACAACATAAAAAGAAAAATTTCTCAAATGATTCCGTTATTTGGATTTCGAGAAGCCAACACGCATTTGATTCTAAATTCACGATTCGTGTTTTAATTAATTTTACTACATCAAATTTTTATCAGTTTACATATACATATAGGGATGTCAATGCAGCCCGAAACCTGTGGATTGACCCGTTCGGGCTGGCGGGTTAGGCGGGTCAGCCCGTCGGGTTGGTTAAATAATTAAAAAAAAAATAGGATTTGAAAATTGAAGTAACTTTCTGCCCACTCCCTAATCCCTTCCCTTAGGAGTGGTAAAACGGTTCCGGTTAATCGGTTTTAACCGTAACCGAACCGAAAAAATCGATTTTCGGTTAACCGATAATCGGTTTTTACCGGTTCGGTTCGGTTATCGGTTAGTGTGTTCATCACTAATCGGTTAATCGGTTTAACCGGTCTGTTAACCGGTTAAACCGATTAACCGGTTTATTTTATATTAAATTAATTAATTTATATTTTAATATTTTAATTTAAATAATACATTAATATTTCAAGTATCTATAAATTTTTTTTGTTCTAAATTATCATAAGTTATGAATTGGTGCAGTGGATAAGACCTTATTCTTTCTTTCAAAGGTCAAGAGTTCAAATCCTATTGCACACATTCTACAAATTTGAATTTTTTAAAATAAAAACCGGTATTGAGAAATCATGAATTAATCGGTTTGATCCGGACCGGTTAACCGGTCCAATAATCGGTTCGATTACCGGTTAGGGAAATGGCCTTAACCGGTTTTGGTTAATCGGTAAACCGGTTCGGTTTAAAACTGAACCGACCGGTTTACCAGCCCTACCTTCCCTCAATTCACACACAAACGCGGTGCCTCCACTCCATCTACCTTCATTCCGCAATCAATTCCGGCCTCCATTCGACACCACCGTCCATTTCACGCTGCCAACCGCCTCCACGTCGTCCGCCTCTAATTCAGGCGACGCCGTCCGCTCCATACCAGACAACATACACCAGTCACACCACCGCTCCACGTAGCTGTCGCCGTCCGCTGCACACCAAGACAACAAACACCATCAATCCACGCAGCCGACACCTGCATTTCAGTCGGTGCCTCCACGTGCGGTGACCCGTCCACCAGCGATGCTCCCACTCGCGGCTCCACCACGACGCTGTGTCAGCCGTCACCTGGAACAGCAGCTCGAGTCACCGTCTCCCTCCACGCTATTGGTACGTATATAGTAATATTTACAAGCTTTGCTTTTGTTTTTTCGTAATAATATTCAGATTGATTTGGAAGAGATGGTGAGTATTAATAAGTATTGTGAATGTGTTTTCTTGCATAACTTCAGCTAGGGATGTCAATCCAGTCCGAAACCCATGGGCTAACCCGATTAACCCGTCAATCGGAGAGGGTTAATTAGGGTTAAAATTATTTAACCCGATAAAAATTACAACCCGACTAACCCGATGGGCTAACCCGAAACCTGGATACTTAACATAAAATATTTAGATATAAAAATTAAAAAATAATAAAATATTAGAAAGTCTCATCATTTCACTTTTCTGTATTTTTAATACAATATCTAACATAAAATATTTAGATATAAAAATATAAAAATAATAATTATTTAATAATTATATATATATAGATATATTTAAAAAAATACAAAACACCCAAGGGTGAGGGGTTGAGGAAGATCCTCAATCAGTAAATAAATCAAATCAACTAGTATCTCATACATGATGCTGCCGATAATGTTGCATCATTATATCTTTATTATATAAGTCGATGTTGAAATTTTACTTATTTATGAGTGTATTTATTTATTACAAATATAATATTGTCAAGAGAAATATATTACTAACCCGATGAGCTAACCCGAACATTTAGGGTTAGGGTTGAAAGTTTTTAACCTAAAACTTTTTTCAACCCGATTAACCCGTACCTGAATAACCCGTAACCCGATAGGGCTAGCCCGAAATCCGGTGGATTGGCCCGATTTACATCCCTAATACATGTATGCTCTTTTTTTTTAAAATAAAGAAATTTTAAAACTGCATCACAGTGAACTTGAATCGAGGACCTTTAGGCTCTCTTTGAAAGCCAGGTTGCGGGTATATTGCTTAGCAAATCGGCAATATCTCTTTGTTTGGTGAGTAAGGTAGCAAAAGATGGATGCTCGAATTTAAGGCTTGGCCCGAGCATAAAACACTGTTACACTTTGAAAACGTTTGCGGGGTGGCCTTCGGTTACAGGCTTACAGCAGCGTTATGCTACAATGACCCTTGTCTTAATTTTTTTTATCTCCTTATTGTAACCGAAAAACGCACGGTGTATCCTTACAAAT
This sequence comes from Salvia miltiorrhiza, assembly GCF_028751815.1. Lineage (NCBI taxonomy): Eukaryota > Viridiplantae > Streptophyta > Magnoliopsida > Lamiales > Lamiaceae > Salvia > Salvia miltiorrhiza. The sequence goes on along the minus strand of NW_026651486.1, from coordinate 313,835 downwards.
GAGAGCACGACAATGTATCCTTCGACATTCCCACGTTGTTATTGAATGTCTGTGAGTGATTCATTCAATCTTCCATGGTTTGTGAACTGTCGCTGATTCGATTACTGTATTGTAGTATTTAATTGAGTTGGGCGATACGGCGCGCTGCTAGGGTTTCAGCGGGGTGTGAGGGTGGACGGCGAAGGGCATTGGAACTGATCTAGCCGTCGTGTACGTTTGGCCGACAATATTCGGTTCTCCATCTTTTTTGTTTGAATTGTGGAATAATGATTGCATATTTGATTTTGTGGCATTGCCGTGAAGGCATGATTATGTAGGTTCATATGCTTCTTTGTGATTTCGTTTGTGCATTGTAGCAATTGCGGGCATACACAATTTCGTCTGATTTTGCTTGCAATTGGTTCTAAATTTTTGGTATGCTAGCTAATGGCCACTGTGGTGTATGCTCCTATTGTTATGTTTTTTTTGGTCTTCACAGATAAAGATGTCGACTTTGTAAAATAGTGTGAGGACAAACTTACCATTCTCAAATATTAACAAGGGTATATTAGTCATTTCATGATCTTTTCCACGCTTCTTACCAAACAGACTACTTCTTGTTTCACTATTTTTAGCATAGTGTGCCAAACACATTTTATAGAAGCACACTACATGAACTTCTTAAACTAATTAAAAACCTGATCTTGCTTTCAAACAGTGTCTTAGTTTTGAGCATTAATCATGTATCGATAGGCCTAACACATGCACATAATACATATATACTTAAATGGTGACTTTGTTCAATCATAGAATGTTGGAATTGGTTGCAGCTTCAAATATATTTTTCAATATAATTTCATATTTCAATTAAATTACACCATACTCCCAAAAGCCACATTATTAGGAAATATATAAATACTCACCTTCATAATGTGTATATATATACATATACACAAATCGAGAAATCACTCTCAGCACATTAAAACATGCATCGATCTTACCATAAAACAAGAAGTACATACGACGATCACGGCTCAAACATACATTAACATGATCACATCTTCTTAAGTTTGCCGTCGTGATGTCCCAACTTGGAGAAGAAATGAGCAAGCATTGCAAAGAAAGTAGCAATGCAGCTCATCAGCCACGACCAAAACACGATGATCGAATCCTTAAAGTTGGTGTTAGGTAAATGAGATCTGTCTGATTGCAGCAAAGCCCTATAAACAGCCTCCATTAATGCAAAGGCCGTTACAGAGTCAAAGTCTTGAACAAAAATCCCTTGCTCCGTTAAGCATGCCACGTCATAGGCCCCACTCGTCTCCGGTATACCTAAATATTCGCATATTTTGAGCCTCCCTTCGATCCTATCTCCCGGGCTTAGGGCGTCGCCATGTGTTAGAATTAACATCGGATTCTCATCTGTTGTAAATAAACCAAATTAAAATTTGTAATTGTAAAACCACTTACCAACTCTAGTTTGGGATGTATTCAATATTAAAATCATATTTTTTTTCTCGGTTAGTTGGTGACAGTAGATATTAAATTGCATTTTAAAATGATAGCTGTACTAGTCAAGTTGTAATAATCAATAACAAAATGCGTGTTTGTGGGCTGTTATTAACAGATGATCCAGATTTGACTAGTCTCGTCTAGGGAAATGATCGCTACGACTTTATCGACAAAAGTGGAAATTTTAAATTTTATAAAATATTATAGACATTTATATTTACAAAAAAAAAAAAAACGATTCTTGAAAAAGGCTCGACAAGAAAAAAACTCGGATTATAATTTATAACATCCTGAAAATAAATGTTTTCCCAATATTGCCCTTACAAAAATAACATGCTTTATTTCATTTGATTCAAATTCTCATATGTCCTATTGAAAACCATTACCAAAAAATTAACATGCTAATATTTTTGTATCCACTCACACCCCACTAATAAATTTACAGTATAATATGTCCTATTGAAAACCATTACCAAAAAATTGAAGCTTGAAATAATCATATAGTCAAATTATGGAATACCATAATCATCAATTATTAACTAAAAAATTTGAAATTATTATTATTTACTCTAATTGTTTATAATCTACACTATTTAATAATTGCAAAATCAAACTATAGTACAGTAAAATAAAATTAAAGAAAAAAATGAAAAAAAACTAAAGAAAAATGAAAACTGTACGAGTAGAACACCAAATTAACTCCTCAAAAAAAAGTAGGATTGACAAATGACGATCTCAAGTGTATCAAAAAATAAAGAATACTTACTCAAATTTTTGGTGCAATCCAAATGAAAAAGGGATCTCAACGCCTCGATTGACTTGAAATCGCCAGATTTGAAGGCCTCATGAATTTGCAATAAATCAGCCACAACCATCACACAATTGACTTTTCTCTTAGCGAACCTTGAGCTATTTACCAGCGTTGATCCCATAACTCTCCGCTCGTCTCCTAGTCTGTAACAAGGCTGGTTATGTCTAACGCCCTCACTCATCCACGTCGAAACCTCGTCCAATCCTTCCCCCATCCTATTTTGGTCCAAACCTCTCGTGTCGTACACACACAACCCACTGCGACCAGATCTCAAAACATTGTGCTCTTCAAGAAACATAGTTGTATTGTAGCTTGATGATTCACCTACAAATTCAATTAGATTGTGTGTGTATTGGTATACTTCACCTAGCTAGTACCAGTATAGCATCAAAAAAATCGAAATAGAAAATACAAAAAGGACGATCCAAGAACAATATATATACATCAATTAAGTATAATGCCAATCTTTAAGCACAATATCTACTAATTCAATAGTACTTAAATACATATCATAATTAAGATTAGATACTCCTATAGTCCTATACATAATATCATGTCACTATATGTATAGTAGTTCATCCGTACCATTTAAAACTACACTTTTCAATTTGAATCGTCCATTTGAAATATCTTATTTCTTCTTGTGACATATTAAATATAATTCACAAATTACACAGTACATCACATAAAAGCTACTCTCTAAATTATTCCTCTTACTTGATGTAAAAGGAATACCAAAAAAAAAACTTCATTTTTTCAAGAGAAGTTTACTTTGAAGGATTATTATTAATAGATAAAAAATAGTAAGATCAATCCCTTGTTTACTTTGAAAGATTGAAACCTTAGAATATTCCAAGACCCTTGATTATTTCTATCATTTAAGTTAATTTTGCTTATTCTTATTCCATTAAAATGATAAGAATGGAGAAATCTTACTCTTGAAAATAAAAATACTCAATCATGCAAGTTAACGTCTCCTAAGTGTAGCATCAATATAATCAAATTACAAAAAGTTCGAGCAAAAGAGAAAAAAAATATTATACTCATTCCGTCCTATAAGAGTGTGCACCTCTTTTCATTTTAGGATGTCACACAAGAGCATGCATTTGCGATTTTTGGTCACTATCCTATCACCAACTCCTTATTTTTTACCCCTACTTTATAATAAGAGTAAAAATTTAAAATGTCCACTTCCTTATCTTTTTTTTTTGTAAAAATGCACTCTCTTATTATACAAAGCAATTTATGCCATATTCTTTAAGTACCCGTTGATTTGATAGGTTTGCTTGGTTTTTTGTGAAAGTCTTACACATTTGACCGATTCGACAGCTATCAATCATAAAAGTCAACGATTTGACAGCTATCAGTCAAGAGTACATATGACCGGTGGGTGGCTAGAACATGTGTCCGGCCGGGCGGACACATGATTTCACCGGCCGGACACATAATTTCACCGGCCGGACACATGATCCGACCGATAAAATCATGTGTCCGGCCGGCCGGACACATGATCTAGCCACCCACCGATCATATGTACTCTTGACTGATAGCTGTCAAATCATTGACTTTTATGACCGATGACTGTCAAATCGGTCAAATGTGTAAGACTTTCACAAAAAACCAAGCGAATCCATCAACATCAAAGGGTAAATTAGGCACTTCACATATTTAGGGCATAGAATGCTTTCTATGATAAGAGAGAGCATTTTTCAAAAAACACATAAGGGATGGGGCATTTTTGCCCATTAACACTTATAATAAAGTGGATCAATTTCTCACCTAATATTTATTAAAATTCATGCCATCAATAATCATGCACACTCCGAGTGGCTATCACGGGACATCTTGAAACAACAAATACTACTCACTAATACCTACACAACAAGTACATGTACAATAATATCATAGAAGATGTATATATAGTGAGTTAGCATGTGGAAAATTGGAGGTACCTGAGGTTTGAGCAAAAGGAATGAGGCCAGATCTTCCAAGAACACTATACATGAAATTGATGAGAGAGCTTTTGCCAGAGGCAGTTAAGCCAGTCAAGAGAATCGTGATGACAGCTGGAATATCCATTTCTTCCTTGTTGATTCCACCCACAGGAACCCATAAATCTCCAGCTCTATAACTCAACAGTTTATGTCTGAAATCATCGAAACCTTCCACAGAAACGAACGCCAATCTCTCCATCTCTCTAAGAACTCTGATTCTTGGTGTTAAGTCTGAATTGATGTCAACCTTGAAATTGCCATTTTCGTCGAATTCTTCCAGCCCTTTCCACCAATAGAATGCCGATGATGATCTGGGCATTCCATTTTGGTCCTCATCACTCAAAAACAGATTGTTTTTCATCTTTGCTCCATCCATTTTGGTGTGGGATTTGTGGGCTTTTATTGGTTGTTTTTTTTCAATTTTCAGGAATTCATGATTTGTTGTAGTTATCCTCACATGATCTCATTTATTAATTGGAGTGTAGGTGGGGATGAATGAACATTAAATTATGTACATGTGCTTTGACTTCGTGGCTACAATTGGTGACAGACTGTTTCAATAATTGCAATTTATTATATAATTAATTGGTTGCTTCTAAGTGTTAACTGTATTATAGTTAAAATTATTATTTATATAATACTATCCCAACTATGAATTTGCCAATTCTATAAATCATTTATATATCTACGAACACAATTTCAAGTTAATTAGCTACTGCAAATTAACTATACATCCTTATCAGGTATAATAAAATTGAATTAAAATACAAAGACTTAATCACAAAAAGTAAAATTGAAGAAAAATTAAAAATAAAATAATATGCTACATTATAGAACACCAAAACATAAAAGCCATATCCTTCATACTACTCCCTCCGTCTCAAAGGAAATGTCCTCCTTCTTTTGGGCACGGTTATTAAGGATGCATAATTTGCCTAATCTAGTAGAATATTAAGGAAATTTCAGTTTCTACTAGATTAGGCAGCATATAAGATTCAATGACAGATTATGCATCATTTCAGTTTCTACTAGATTAGGCAGATTATGCATCCTTAATAACCGTGCCCAAAAGAAAGAGGACATTTCCTTTGGGACGGAGGGAGTACTATTTTTTTTTTGAAGGGAAATGATATTAAAGGTTAAGCAATGTCTTCACTTACAATATCAAGCAACCATTGCGGAAAGTCCTCTACCCAAAGGTGAGGCTGCGCACAACTATTACCAAAACGAGCCAAACTATGAGCAGCCAAGTTGGCGTCTCTATAAGAGTGGAAAACCCCAATAAGGAGGTGTGATCTCACAGCCTCAAAAAACACCCGAATATCATCCGGGAAAAGATCCTCGTCCTCATCCGGATCAGTTAAGAGGCGCGCAACAAGGCATGAATCTGTGAATACCTCAAGTGGAGACAAATTATATTCCAAACACACTGTTATGCCACAGACCACCGCCATGATTTCTGCCATAAGCGAGCCAGATCTCGGTGCTCTATCCCTGAAAAACATGCGCAATCTACTATTTTGGGACGTCTCTAAAAAATATTCACTTTTTATTTATGAACACCACTTCATTCATAATAAAGTGAGACATTTATATGTATGTATTGACCTAACGGTAAAGGGTTAATATTAAAGGCTTGAGGTCATGATTTCGAGTTCACCATCATACGAAATTAAATTTATTTATTTCCTCGCATAATTTTTCCAAAAAAAAAGAAAAGTTCACCTTTGGGCTTTCAATTAAAAGCTACAAATTCCAGTGACATCAATATTTATTAAATCAAATTCGTTGCCTATAACTCATTTAACGGTGTCTTTGAGGGTTAGTACGAGCTTTTTAGTGAAAAAAAAAACATTTAAATTTTTGAAGTATAATGCTTCACATGTGATAATGGCCAGGGCACAGAGCAGGAAGAAAGTTATAATATGTGGTAGGTCAACTACGTCTAAAGTGTATAGATTTGTCTAGAACATAATCAAACTAAATCTGACTTCATATATATTTGTGATTTAATACATATAATAAATAATGATAAGAGATTCATGAGAAGACGAAGCGCCAATACAATTTTCAAGTGAGAGATCAATAATTTCAAAGAATAATAAATAATTAAAGTTTGTGTTCTAATTAATAGAATGGTTAATCAATGAGATTTAGTTCAAGTGACAAAGTTGATGTATTTAAAGATTCTCCTTTGTAAGAGGTCTTGAGTTCAATCTCGCCTGCGAGTGGTGTAGTTTTCTTACTTTTGTGTGGGTAGTGTTTCCATTTTTGTGTGGGTAGTGATCCCGCTTATATGCGGTTATTTTTTCACCTTTATGTTGTGTAGGTCCCGCCTGCGTGCAGGTTGCTTATTTGATTTTATGAGACATTCTGACCTGAGTATGGAACGCCGGTCTCTCTTTAGCTACATTCACGATTTTGACCTGAGTATGGAATGTCGGTGTCTCTTTAGCTGCTGTTGATCGAAACTGATTCTCGATTCTCCTTTTACTTGCCGATAACCCTTCTTTTATTTTTAGTAGTGGTGATGTTCCAATGGTTTAGATTTTAGAATATGAAGAACTCTAAAGAAAACTGACAAATGCTTGAATTTGCATAAATTTGAATCAACGTGTCTTACAAGGTGGATTTTCCTACTATTTATAGACTATCACAAATGAATGGCATTTTAATAATTTCAGCTCAGAGTACGGGGGGGCAATTCTGTCATCTTTGATTTCTTCTTATTGTTGTTTAAGGGTATGGACGTCTTTTCAACTTTCGGGCATCTTCCACGTCGGCCGACAAGGTGATAGTTTGGAGTAATGGCTCTTGCAAAAGTTGAAGGGACCATCTGTAAATCAGTTACAACAACCACTCATAGGTGCGTGCACTCCTTTGTAGCTACAAAAAAGATCTTTTGTATCTTTCTTCAAGTCCTTCATCTCTCGAGATCGCCTTTACTTTTTGCCATCTCTTCTCTGAAGATGGAACATCCTCATCTGAAGATAAAATGTTGCTCTCCTATAAAAGTGGAACATCCCCCTCTGGTGTTAGAAACACTCCTCTCCTCTTAACCTCTTTTTCCTAACTTTCCTCTGGGTATTTCTCTATTCTGCATCTTTTTCCTCCAAAATGTTAGCTCTGGACCCTCCATATTCCCTTTTGTAACTCTAAATAATCATACTGCGGTTTTTTATTTCAGGGTGAAGAACCAACGAGAGTATTTTAGGCCCCTCTTATAGGCGCATCGTGTTCATGGGCTAAGGTATTTGGACCGATTTTATCCTTTTTCTGTAGAGGCTCAAATATCATCCTCATCAAAAGAATATTGATATGTAAATACATAAATTTTTAGTCAATTTTTGAATTACACATGTGCATTTAGTCAATTTTGGAATCAGATGGTCTCTTGTGAAATCGGTTTCACTGTGAAACTGATTTTATAGGAGTTTTTGTGTTTTTGAATTACGTATGAGCTTTAATATTGGTACGACAATACATAAACTTATAATTTATTAATTATTATAAATTTATTACGAAACTAGAATATCTAAATTAAAAAAAAATTACTCCCTTTCATCTACAATTTGACAATTAAGATATGGTTGTTTGACTACATTTGACGCATTATCAGCTAGAACATTGGGACATTCTTCTTCAAAGAACAAACTTAACGTTAATAACTACCAAGACTATATTTAAGTTTCTTCTCCAATCAACATAGTTATGACCCTCAAGTTTATTATACTTGAGTATAGAGCCAACTCAGTTGAAAGACATGCTGAGAAATAATAGTATTCGTTCGTCATATAATATATGTAGAAACAATATACTACCTAAGGAAAAGAGCAGATGGAGAAACAATAATAATATTCATTCTGATGAATCAAACATTAACACCTAACTATAAAACGATAAACGACTCGAGGATTTACGTGGTTCGATCGTTAGATCTACATCCACGGGTGAGTTTTGGGTGTTTCACTATATTCTTCAGAGTGTTTACATTTACATGACCTTGAGAATTGAAGGAATGACTAACTTTTCTAACTTATTTAACTTGACTTATGAGTAAAAAATGAAAGAACCCTATTTATATGCTATTAAGTGAGCTTCGGCCCATTTCACCTCTAAGGCCCATTTATCTAAATAATCAGGCCTAAGCCCTTATTACATGAGTCTTGAGCTTGAATCTGAGTCGTTGAGCTACCAAGATAATTCTCGATTGATAAGGTTAGCCCTGTCAATTCAGTGCTGCACAAAATATTTGAAACAATAATATTAATGTCAGTAATAATAATAATATAAAAGGAATATTTCAGTCATGTTAATTGCACATCATTGATGCAGAGTTTACTCCTCATCAGCTACTCCCCCCCTGGTCAACAATAAATTAGTGTTTTTGACGAATTTCTTGTTGCTTTGTGGCCTTTGATTGTCAGCCATGATATTTTAACTCCTCACTCGCTTAAAACGAGATGTCTTCACTTGGCAACATAATAAATTCAAAATACTTCACCCCTGCAACCTTGTAACTTGTCAACGATAAGAAATATCAATTTTGTAAAAACTATAAAGATAAAATATTCCAACACTGCACATTGTCAACGATAATAATTTCTTATTTTTAGTTTAGAGTCGTCGCTGAGAAGCGATTTAAAGTAACGTCACCGTTGGGTGATTTAGAAACGGACTTGCCATTGAGCAATTCAAAAAATCCTCACCTTTGGGTGAGGCAGAACCGGACTCACCATTGGGCAATACATTAGGCGACCCTACTTTTAAATCAACTCTACCTAGATTAGTCGTGTCAACTCTATCGTGATTTAAGTATATGAATTTTTCATATTTTTGTTCCTCTTTAGGAGAGGTGAAATCAACTCTTGCATTTGGGCATTCTTTCTAAGATTTCCTTTCAACTTTTCCTCTTTAGTGGAGGTAGAGATGAATTCTTGTCATTGGGCATTCTTTTCAAGATATCCTTTCAACTTTTCCTCTTTAGGGGAGGTAGAGATGAATTCTTTCCAGTGGACATTCTTTTCAAAATTTCCTTTCAACTTTTCCTCTTTAGGAGAGGTAGAGATGAATTCTTGCCATTGGACATTTTTTCTAAGATTTCCTTTCAACTTTTCCTCTTTAGGGGAGGTAGAGATGAATTCTTGCCATTGGGCATTCTTTCTAAGATTTCCTTTCAACTTTTCCTCTTTAGGGGAGGTAGAGATGAATTCTTGCCATTGAGCATTCTTTTCAAGATATCCTTTCAACTTTTCCTCTTTAGGGGAGGTAGAGATGAATTCTTGCCAGTGGACATTCTTTAGAAAATTTCCTTTCAACTTTTCTTCTTTAGGGGAGGTAGAGATGAATTCTTGCCATTGGACATTCTTTCTAAGATTTCCTTTCAACTTTTCCTCTTTAGGGGAGGTAGAGATGAATTCTTGCTATTGGGCATTCTTTCTAAGATTTCCTTTCAACTTTTCCTCTTTAGGGGAGGTAGAGATGAATTCTTGTCATTGGGCATTTTCTCAACATTTTTACTCATCTTGACATGAGGTGGACCCAATCTTGACCCTCGGGCATTTTTTTTTCTCAAAATTTTACTCACCTTTCGATGAGGTAGAGCCAACTCTGCCTTTGGGCATATTTTGGGTGTACACCCTACTCCCCCCTCTGGTAACATGTGAAGAAATTGAATGAACATGTTATGAACATAATTGAATTCTCAAAACCCATGCATCCATTTTATATTTTAACACATATGCGAAAGTTGTGCAGCTTCGTATTAAAGTAAATTCATGTTTCAAATCTAAGCACATATGCAGAAGTTGTGCAGCTTCCAATACAATGTTATAATTCATAAATTCCATCAAGATCATTTAAATTATGATTTTTCTCAATTGACGAAGTATGACATTTTCCAATCATGCTCACATCACATGCTTCGATGAGAAAACAATAATAAACTTCAGCTTAGCGAAGTACCTGAGTCGCGACTGGTTAGTGGAATACTTTTTCATGTTATGATATTTATCATAGTTGTTCAAGTTTTTCCCCAAATATGTTTATCATGTGCTACAAGAATTCTTAAGAACAAATATTAGTAACATATGAAAACCCTTTTAGACAGGGCTATAAATCAACCAAGAAATCTTTGAACATGTAATATGTTGCCACACATTTGTTTCGTTATGCTTATTTTTGCTTGTCCTGCCCATTTTTAAAACTAGCTAAGTTCACATGGAGAACCAATATGTCACATAGGTATAATTAAAACATAAGATATTAGTATGCCATGATTGTTACTGCACGAGCTATTATGACAACAAGTTCCCATGCTGCTACAAGAACCCATAAGCTGTATTATTTAAGCGAGTGAGGAGAAGAAAGTAGCGTCGACTGTCCTGGAGTTGGGTGAGTCTCTTGAAGACGGAGGACTTGATCTCGCTGCGAATCTCTTCGATCGCTTTGGCTATTACGGCAGGGTGAGGCGTCGGGGCTCGCCGGACAGGTTGATTTCATGAATTCGCAGGGAACCCCCTAAAATTCCCTGGTTGTTCCATTGAGCTGAAAACAGTGGCTATCGCCTCGTTGTCGAGGCAGGGAGAAAGAAGTCGGAAGCCGTGGCGGTGAGCTGATGGATTCAGGGTACGGCGGCACGGCGAACCTCACCGCTCATCTAGAGGCGGCGGCGACTGAGCCGTAGTGGCGATCTTGTCTAAACTGTAATTAGAGAGAACTAGGGCCCGCCCTTCGTGGTGGAGACGCGTAAACGGCGCGCCGGAGAGACATCGAGGCTGGCTGATGGCGAAGGCGGCGATTGCTACTCTGCCGCTACAGCGTGAGCCGATGATAGCGGCGGCGGAGGCGATTACGTCGGACGATTGTTCGCCAAAGACAAAAACAGAAGGAATTTGGGGTTTTTCTCTAAAACCCCAAATTGAGAGCAGAATTTAGGATTTTTATCAGTGAGATTTTTTCAGGAAAAACAAGGAATCACCGAAAGTTTTATGAAGAGACTGCTTTGGGTGCTGGCTTCGAAAGCAATTTGGAGATTTTAGCTATGGATTCGAAAGCACTTTGGAGATCTCGAGTTGGGACTCTGATTCTGGGGATTTCGATTTTTCACTAGAGATTATGTAGATTGGGGGTTTTTTCTTTGAGGGTTTTGAATTTTTCGAATATAGATCGGTGGATGCGGAGAGAAAACTACCATTTTGGGAGAGCAAGCTGAAACTGAAAGGGATCGGCCATTGTCGCCGAAAACTGGAAAAGAAACCGCTGGAAAATGTTTTTTTTTTTTTCGATGAACAGTAACCGGAAAACTGATTAATCTCACGCCTTAGCTCTATTTTCCCACAGACGGCGCCAGTTGATGAATCAAACTTCAACACCTAACTATAAAATGATAAACGACTCGAGAATTTACGTGGTTCGATCGTTAGATCTACATCCACGGGTGAGTTTTGGGTGTTTCACTATATTCTTCAGAGTGTTTACATTTACATGACCTACATTTACATGACCTTGAGAATTGAAGGAATGATTAACTTTTCTAACTTATTTAACTTGACTTATGAGTAAAAAATGAAAGAACCCTATTTATATGCTATTAAGTGAGCTTTGGCCCATTTCACCTCTAAGGCCCATTTATCTAAATAATCAGGCCTAAGCCCTTATTACATGAGTCTTGAGCTTGAAGCCGAGTCGTTGAGCTACCAAGATAATTTTCGATTGATAAGGTTAGCCCTGTCAATTCAGTGCTGCACAAAATATTTGAAACAATAATATTAATGTCAGTAATAATAATAATATAAAAGGAATATTTCAGTCATGTTAATTGCACATCATTGATGCAGAGTTTACTCCTCATCACATTCGTCACATAATACTATCTTGTTAATTATCTTTTATTATATTAAAACATAATAAATTAACATTGGAGAAAAATTAATTAAATATTATAATAAATTAAGAGTGAGACACAGTGATACATACTAAATTGTGGGACATAAAATCTGTTAGGTCCGAAGGGTCTCGAATAGGTGTATGGGGGGGGTGGGGAATACACCTATGGGCTATTTTTCTTTCCTCCTCTAAAAACAGAGGGATCTCAAGATAGAGATCAAAACGAAACTTTACACGCAAACTATGACACCTGTTAACTGAAAGGAGTTTTGACCAAACATGGTTGACGACTGATACTGAAAACTCTTCAGTAAGGAGTTATCAGTTAAGTTACTGGAATTTAACTGACGCACGTAAGGGCTTCAGTCGAGTTTGCTAAAAACAGAGATGATAACACTCTTCCTGACTAACAGAAGATAGATCAGTCAGACTGATATCATACGCAGCGGAAATAAACTTAGTTTCGTAATAGCATCGGTTGAGCACGTTGTTAGTCTTATGTTTCTCTTTGCAGTTATTCAGTATTCAGTTTATCAATTGAAACAACACAAGTAAGAATGTAAAACTGAAAACTGTAAATAACACAGAGACTTTTACGTGGTTCGGAAAAACCCTTTCCTACATTCACGGTCGGTTGATCAGACCAACAATCCACTCCGCAAGTGCTTAACAGGTGCACTGCAAACCAAACCGTGTGCTTGCCGGGTGCACACAACCGTACCACTGAAGAAACCACTTCTTCAGTACCCACACTTCACTCGTGTCGGATTTCTCTCGCTTAGCACAACCCGCGCTAAGACTCTCAGAGTCAGAGTACCTTCCTGAACTCCGAATCACTCAAACACTCTACTCTTTCTTTCTGAAAGGAGGTTTGAACGGTTGCCAACTATACTGCAAAGAACAAGTTCTTTGGAGCAAGTTTTGACCTTGGCTTCTGGGTAAACAGAGGTTTGCCTAAGGTCTAAGAGAATGTATGTAATCAGCAGTGACTGATTTTGGCTTTGGAATTCTCTTCTTCGATTCAAGCTTTGGGGAAGTTAAGCTTTAGGCTGAGTAGCGATTTTGGCAGAGCTTCAGCTTATGTTGTTGAATCGGTGAAGATTGAAGTTGATCCTCGAGCGCTATTTATTGGAAGTCTTGAATAGATCCGTTGGCGAAGAACGTCTTCAAGATTTCTTCCGTTGGAGAGAATTTCGAATTTGGGCTGAGGCTTCAATCTTCGAGGTTCCTTGTTTGGTGGAAACGGCTCTCTTGAAGGACAGGAGATGTGACGTCTCTGATAAAGTAGCCACCAAATAGGAATGACCTCTGCAGAGATAAGGAGATCCTGAGATATCTGCATTTAATGCGGCTGTATTTTGTGAGTACGTGGCTTCCTTTGAACGTTGGAAGTTCAGTCCGAGGAAGAATGCTTAACTGATACTTGACTTTAGTATCAGTTCGCTGAGTCCACGGAGCACGCATTAAGTAATCAGTTCCGAACTGATTCTTCAACTGATACTTCAGTTGGTATCTTCAGTCTTCAGTCTTCAGTCCTTCGTCCTTCAGTCTTCAGTCTTCAGTCTTCAGAACCGCAAGCTAAACTAGAAACGAACTCTAACACTTGAGTTCAAAAATATTCTAGTCTATTACAATTAAGACCTATGGATTTTGGTATCATCAAAATAAAACCTGATATTCCATGGGGTTCCCAACAAAATCTCATCTGAAAAAAAGATCTACATAATCCACTATACGCGCGCACACACACTGAGTGGGAGAAAAAATAAATATTTTCAATGGTGTCAAATAGTCTACAAAATAGTCTAGTAATTCTTTAGCCATTTCACCATGAGAGTTTTAAAATACTCCTATTGTATTAGGTGAATGGTACATGTTTGGTATTGAGAATATGTACTCATATAGTTATATTGAGTAATGAAACTCAATATTCGATCACTCATATGAAAAACATAAATTAAGACCATTTTTTTATAATTTCGGTCCACAATACTCTTAACTATGCGGATTCTACTATATCTAGCTCAACCCATACACGCGATTCTCCCTCTGTCCCCCCATCCCCCCGCCCTCTCTTGGCACAAATGAGCATAATTGTGCCAAGTGTACCTAATTAATGACACAATTGACACGAATTTATCAATTTGTACCAACTATACCACCATTCAATCTTGAGTCACATTTGACACAAATGAGCCTAATTGTGTCAAGTGTACCTAATGAATGACACAATTGGCACGAATTTATCCATTTGTACCAACTGTACCATCATAACCTGCGTGCTCTAACCCGAACCCCGAAGCCCAACCCGCTCGCAAATTCGAACTCGGTCCGCCCTAATTAAGGGTAAAACAGTCCTAAAACATAAAAATGGCCAAAAAAAAAAATTAGATGAGAGGCCAAATATTGAGTTTTATTGCTCAATATGACTATCTCAAAAGTTGACTCTTTGTTATTTGCGTACAAGTTATGAATTAAATAATTTTTTATACAAAAAGATTTATACCATGTATCAAAATAAATACTCCCTCCACCCCAATAGTAGTTACTCATAGCTTTTGGGCACGAAGATTAAGAAATGTGTAAAAAGTAGATAAAATTGATTGGTGTAAATTATTTAAATATTAGGTATAAAGAGAGAATATATATTGCCAAAAAGGGAATGAGACATTTGTATTGAGACGTCCCAAAAAAGAAAGTGGGACATTACTATTGGAATGGAGGAAGTAATATATAAATATTAAATTATTAAACTATTCTTAAATTTTAAAACAAGTAAAGTTATAGAGGAATATAGAAAATACAATTTTTGATCTAATTTATTACTCATGAACATACTCAAGATTAAATTAGTTCGAAATTATCCAAAATTAAATTAATCTGAAATCATTCAAGATTAATTTTATCTTGAGAAAGACCAAAATTCATAAGTTAAAATTAATTTTATATGACAGTATTCCGAAATTAAGCATTATGTTTGTTTGGCACGGATTCTGTTCTGGGAAAGTAATCTGATTCCAAAATATTAAATTCCTGTGTTTGGTTAAATTTTTGTCAGATTGAGAAAGTAATCAGAATCCTGAAAACAAGGAAAGTAGTACAACTTTCCAGGATTCTTATTCCTAGTTTTTCTTAGGTATTCTTTTTCCTCATTCTCAGGATTCTTACTTACATATATATCCAATATTATTTTTTTATAAAATGAAAATTATTATTATTATTATTATTATTATTATTATTATTATTATTATTATTATTATTATTATTATGATTATTATTATTATTATTATTATTATTATAGGAAAATCATAATTTAATTTTTAGAATTATGAATCATACTTATTATTATTATTATTATTATTATTATTATTATTATTATTATTATTATTATTATTATTATTATTATTATTATTATTATTATTATTATTATTATTATTATTATTATTATTATTATTATTTAATTCATGAATTATTTTAAGAAATCATAATTTAATTCTTAGAATTATGAATCATACTTATTGTTATTATTATTATTATATATATAAATTGAGATTTTATAGAAAAG
This sequence comes from Salvia miltiorrhiza, assembly GCF_028751815.1. Taxonomy (NCBI): domain Eukaryota; kingdom Viridiplantae; phylum Streptophyta; class Magnoliopsida; order Lamiales; family Lamiaceae; genus Salvia; species Salvia miltiorrhiza. The sequence goes on along the minus strand of NW_026651486.1, from coordinate 298,087 downwards.
GAAGAAAAAAAAACTTAAGAAAACCCTTGAAAGCACAAGAACGCTGACTAAGGGCCGAGCCTCATTAAAACCTTTTCACGTAAAACCCCAAGGGGAAAAACCGAGAAAAGGAAAAAGAGTGCCCGTCTAAAAATGAAAGCAACCATGGGGAAGAGCGGAAGAGAAAGTTTCCGGAACTCCGGCCTAACCATCGTCCCCAAACAATCCCGGCTCTCCACCAACAAAAACAGAAAAAACCAGGCAAGAGGCCGGTGAGACGCCGTCGCCAAATGCCAAACCAAAAAGCCACACGGCCGGTTATACGCCGTCGCCGTGCGACCAAACACAAAAGAAAAACACAAAACAGAGGAGAGCTAAACGGCCGGTTAAAGGCCGTCGCCGTAGCTATCCCAAAACCAAAACACCAACTGAAAAAAAGGGAGTCATCCGGCCGGTTATACTCCGTCGCCGGAGCTCCCCCACAAACCTGACACCACCTGAACCCACCCGACCACCAGGTGTTCGACCAAAGGTCAGAACCGAAACAGCAGCCCACTACAGCGAAGACACCAGACCCCCGCGAAGCAGCCAGCGCCCACTCGCCGCGCCAGCCCAACCACCTCGACACCATCCCAGCCGTCCATCAAATACGACGACATCGGCCGGTTATTATTATTATTATTATTATCTAAGAAAAAAAATGAATTTAATTTTAGAATTATAAATCATTTAGTTAATCTTAATTATGTACTTTGTTGTTACTATAAAATTAAGGGTAAATATCACTTTAAACCCCAAACTATTTTTACACTATCAATTATATTCTGAATTATTGAAAATTAAGGGTAAATATCACTTTAATTCTTACATATATTAATTAAATATATTTAATTAATGATACAATCCAGAATCCTAACAATTAGTTTTGATATTTCCAAACACTGGATAATGAATCTATTAGAATTCATTTTCCATGGAATCATTTTCCTGGGAATAACAATCCCAATTCAGATTACTTTTCTGACAAACAAACATGAATGAGAATTCATAATCGATACTATTACTAGTAATTACAAACCTTTGAAAATATGAAGGGAGACGCAGAAACGAACCGAATATCTCCAAAATTTACAACTCAATATGATTATAACATCAAAAGGTTACAACTCAAAAAAAAAAAATTAATAATAATCAGGAGGTTAGATTTTATATATATATATATATGGAAGTTATAATTTAGTTTAGTAAGAGTAATTAATAAACTGAATCGGATAATAATAATGAAAAACCAGACATTTACATATAAATTAGATTTTCCCTCCATGCTATACACAAAAAATATTGAATCATGAAAGTAATCATTTTTTAGTAAACTTAAAATTTACCCACTCAAATAAGAACTTTAAAAATTACCCACTTTTATGTTAAATGACTAAATTGCCCCTAAGATTAAAATTAAAAAACTACCCACAAATACATCATCACAAACACACACATTCTCAAAAAAAATACTCCTCTCTTTCTCTCCTCTCGGTTGCACTCTCTCTCTCTCTCTTTCTCTTCTCTCTCTCTGGTACGCACCTTTGCAACTTTCTCTCCCTTTCTCTTCTCTCTCTCCTCTATCTCTCATCTTTCTCTCGTAGAGCACCTTTCTTTCTCTCTGCTCTATCTCTGCAGCACTTTCTCTTGTCTCTTTATACATTCTCACATTTATTTTCTCGTCAGACTTAATTTTTTTTGTTGGAATCTTCAATTTCTGTTTTGAGTATCGCCAAATCGTTAAATTGTATTCCCTCCGTCCATGAAAGAACTTCCTAGGAGGGAGTGACACGGGTTTTAAAAAAAAAATTGTTGAGTGTATTGAGAGTGGGGAAAAAGTTGTTAGAATGTATTGAAAGTGGTGAAAATGTGTTATATTTAATATTGAGAGTTGTGAAAAAGTGAAAAGTAAGTAATTATAAATGGTGGGGTATAGTCCAAAAATAGGTAGGAAGTTTTTTTATGGACGTCCCAAAAAGGAAAGATATGAAGTTCTTTCGTGGACGGAGAGAGTAATTACAGTTGGAAATAATTCGTCATTGATGATGTTTGGCGCACGAGTGATCAATTTCTGGAAGATGATAGAAAGCAATCCTCCATGGAAGCTGCTCTTCTTGTTCTTCATATTCAAGCTGCTTCTCTGCTTCGGATCCTGATTTTCTCTTCATGTTTTTTCACGAATCCATAGATATATAGATGTGAATGAATCTAGTTATTAAATACCAACCATGGCAGATGATGCCTTGTCACCTAATATTTCCGATAGCGCCATAGATTTCGATCTCATACACGAACTCTTCTTCCATGGATTCTGATTAGAGGCCAATAGCTATAAATTCACAATTTAAGGTTCTTGAATTCACAACTAGATCTATAACTTCACAACTAAAACTAGAATTCACAATTGAATCATTAATCGTGAATTCGAATTTAAAAGCTCGAATTCACAACTAGTTGTTTTGGTTGTGAATTCGAGTTTTAAAATTAGAATTCACAACCAGTTTGATGAATTCACGACTGAATTGTTAGTGTTAGTTATGAATTCGAGTTTTAAATCTCAAATTCACAACCAACTGTATTGCTAGTTGTGAATTCACAACTAACACTATTTTTAGTTGTGAATTCAAATTTTAAAACTTGAATTCACAACGCCAATACTAACTATTCAGTTGTGAATTCGAGTTTCAAAGCTTGAATTCACAACCAAAATTAATGACAGCTGTGAATTCAACTAGTTGTGCATTTGCGGGTACTTTTTAAATTTTTATATGCAAGGGTAAAATGGTAAGTGTGGCTAATTTTAATTTTTTTTTATCTTAGTGAGTATTTTTTAAATTTACTATTCCAAAGTGGCTATTTTCAAAATCGACTCAAAAATATTTTATATTTTTAAAATTTTATATATAAAATTGCTGCTTGATAGTAAAAGATAACGTATATGTACAATTTGTGCATGCGCGAGTATTTATAGAGGAATACATGCCAAGGGTAAGAAAGTAATTTCGCTCCCCGAACACGCTCCTCGCATGGACGGGGGCAAAATAGTAAATTCCTATCTAAGAACATGCACTCCGCGTGATCAGGGGCAAAAAGGTAAATTCACTGGTGAGGTGGACGATTCCTCCGCCGCGAGCCTTCTCCCTGGCAAGGACCTTTTCTCTGGCGAATATGATTTCTCTGGCGAATATGATTCCTCTGGCAAGTGTGATTTCTCTGGCGAGTGTGATTCCTCTGGCGAGTATGATTTCTCTGGCGAGTATGATTTCTCTAGCGAAAGCCATCTCGCTGCTCCCTGTGACTTCCCTGGTAAAGTCATTCGTCTGTTCCACATATATTACTCCTCATCAGCTACTCCCCCCTCTGGTCTGACTAGTTCGCTCTGGAACGGTGCAACTAGTCAGAGTATTCGTCCGCGCGGATGACGTCATCAACATTAAATGCCTGCCCTTTCTGCAGTGCTTTTTCGTACCCCGAGGTTACCTTTTCAGCCTTCGCGTCCTTTCTCATCCCCGCAGAAATCCTCGACCGTCGATTGCTTTTTTAGGGCCACGTGTCGTTCATCCCGTATGATGGTAGTTGCCCGCGTACGTTACTTAGTCAGTTTTGAATTTTTATCCCTTCATTTTCTTAATTATGTTCTCGCACTTGCTCATTTTTTCTCTCAATTCCGGTGATCTTCTTTTTACTGTTTTGGCGATTTTCTTGCGACCCTACCGTTCCAGTCTCTTCCGTCGACCTTAAAGAACTCCCGACTATAGGTAAATCGCGTGCTCCCTTTCCTGGTACTTGTGATTAGTTGTAGCGTAGTTGTATAATTGTTGGTGCTCTGACTGAGCGTGTTAAAAACCCTAGATTTAGAAATTCCGGCAATGGCTTCCACTTCCACTTCCCAAGGTTCTTCGTCTTCCTCCTCCCAGTCCCAGGATCTTATAAACCTTCCTAAGCCTTCGAAAAGAGCTAAGAAAGCACCCCAGCCTCCTAAGCCTATTCCCGAATCCCGCCTTGGTGTCGCGGCGATGGAGAAGATGAGGGAAAAATGTCTTCGTCCCCCAGACCTAAAATTCGAACCCTTCTCTAAGGCCTCGCCGCCCCCAGAGAGACTGCGCGATCATAAAACAGTGGTCATTTGGAAAGCCCAGATAGACGCCGGCCTGAGGCTTCCTCCCCCTTCTCTCTTGGTTGCAGTCTGCAATTATTACCGCATCCCCTTTTATCAAGTCACCCCCTCTGCCATCCGAAGGTTATATTCCTTCCACATTCTATGCCGAGCCCACGGTGTCGGAGATACCGCCAAATTATTTTTTCAGACCCAGTCACTCCGTATGCAGGGCAGCCCCCTATATAGCTTTGCTGGTCTTAAGAAGTATCCCACCACTTTCCTTTCTTCCCTGAATTCATTTGACAAAGGTTTTTTATCTCATTATTGTTACTTGAGCACCCTTATTGGTTCCTGGCGTGATTACGGTGCTCTGGAGCTGGAATGGCACAGCCCCCGGACCACTTAATGCCATGAACAATGCCCAGCCCTTATCCTGTAGATATCTTGCCGAAAACAATTCGGCTTTGGCAGCCAATGGTCTATTTCCCCTGTATCCAGAGACATCGATAGGTAAAAATATGTGTTAGAAAATATATTGACTTTTGTTACCCTGATTCTAATAGTGTGGAATTTTTTATTTGCAGGCATGTCTTAGAGAGCAAAGTGCGGGCTCGATCTGGCTGCCACTGCTTCTCCCTCTCGCAGCGGGGGGCGTAGCTCGGGAGGCTCTGACTCCCGTACAGGCCCTTCAGAACAACCAACCGAGCCCAAGGAGGACACTCCTCACCCGGTGTCAGAGATCCCTGAGATGGTCTCCCCTCCTCAGGGCTTTCGCCCTGGTAAGGGGAAGAATATGAACGTCTTGCTTTCACTCAGCCCGGAAGCTCTGGAGGTTGATGTCGGTGGCCTTATCCATAGGCGCAGACGTTTCGGCGTCGGTGAGGGATCCGGTGTTGGTGGAGAGGATGTCCCTGTTGTGGACATTACTGATGAAGTCCCCTCTCCCGACTTAGTCCAAGACACCGCCACTCCCGGGTTCACGGGAAAGAGGAAGAGGAGCCTGATCTCCTTGGGCGAGAAAGAGAAGCAAGAGAGCCTGAAAAAAGGCCAACAAGTCTGTGGGTCCATCAAGGAAGTCTGCTGGTAGCGCGGGGGCTCTCTCCTCTGCTGCCAAAAAGGGCAAAGGCAAGGTTTCGGCTCCTCCCGCCGAGGAGTCGGAGGTGGCTGTTCCTGGTCCGATCGCACGTCTGTCGGGGTAGGACTTTGTCGAGGCCCTATCTTCCCGCGTTCACCCCAAGGACAAGGAGGTGACAATGAAATTGAAACGAGAGGTTTTGACCAGCCATCTTGGCCAGTTGGCTCTTCAGGTACCCTGCATTTTGTATTTTTATTTAAAGATTAAATTACTAACCCCTTGATTTTTCTGGCGAAAGCCATTTCTCTAACGAAGGCCATTCTTCTGGCCAAAGTTATTTCTTTGTTTTGTCATTACCCACTTTATTTCTTTGCAGATGGAGTCCCGAATCTGGGTGGCCATCCAGTGCGTTAATAATTATGATGCATTGGAGAAGGAGAGAGAAAAGGAGCAGGAGGAGGTGGCCAAGCGTGACGACGACGTCACCAGCGTAGTGGAGTGTCTCAGCAAGGCCGAGGCGGAGGCTGCGGCTTTTCAGGCTCGCGTCGCTGAGCTAGAAGTGGAGAAGGCGTCCCTGGCTTCTGAGCTGGCCAGGGCTAAAAATGAGGGTTATGATAACCTTACCCGATTCTGGGAGACGTACCAGCAAGAGTATAAGGACACTTGCCGCCAGTGGAAAAAGGCATGTGAAGGTGCCCAGGCGCGGGGTTATGCATTGGGGGCCAGGGACCAACGCCTGGAGTTTTTTGTCTTTCCCCAGGGCCAGCGGTTCCTGGACTTCATGTTGGAGGGCACTCTGGCAGCTTTCCAGAAGCACCCCGACTATCTGGAGGGGTTTGGACCCATCTTCGCCCATATTATACGAGAGATATCCACGAAAGCGGCGGAGATGGTGGGAGCGTCAGAGGAGCAGGTCGCGACTCTGGACATGAAGGCCTTGATGGATCATATCAAGGACGAGGACCTCAACAGGATATTGGGGATTGATGCTAAGGCCCCGGCGAAGCTCGAGTGGTGGTACCCGATTCTGAATAAAACCATCCCCCAATTCGCCTTTGGGGTTTATCCTGGTCCGGCGTTCCCCTCCCCGAAGTATCAGCCCTCCTTCTGCATGACCTTGGCCAAATTTGTGGAAAAACTGAGGGGTGGGTCTGGTGTTTGCCCCCACAAGCTTGCCCAGTTCAACATGGAGCCCCCGCTGCCCTCTGGCTTGAAGACCTCCGCCTTCGAGGACACTGCCTCCTCTGCGGATTCCGTGGGACAACTTTATGCTTTGTATCAAAACAAGGACGCGTACATTTCTGAGGCAATAAAGTTGTTGAACATGGGGCAACGTCTGCCCCCAGTGCACTTCTCCGAGACACTGCCGGTGCTTGAGGTAGGTGGTTCCTCTGGTGGAGCTTCCACTGTTCCCGAGTCTTCCACTGCCACTGCCCTTGTCCCGGATCCCTCTGTTGCTGCTGCCTCCAAGCCCTCTGATGCTGCTCCTCTGCCCTGACTGCTTTTGTTGTCCCCTCCCCTTGTTTCATCCAAACTTTTGTAATTTCAGACTTGTAAATATTTAGCATTTGTTCTGATTTTGATGTACAATGCTGTCGTTGTGGCGTTATGAATGGAATTTCCTCACGACTTGTCTCGCCCTTAAATTTCTTTGCTAGTTCTGCCTTCCTTCGCGCTTTATGCTGTTCTTGTTGCTTATTGATGTTGCGCTTGCATTCCCGGACCTCGGGCTTATGATGTATGTTTTTGTGAAGTAGGATAAGATTTTCATTTTTTGTTGAAGTCTTCGTGATTCCTCTGGTCGAGTTTTCCTCTGAGCAGCTTCCCTGACTGTGCTTCATGTTTGATGCTTCTGAATGATCCCTCTGAGTGGTTCTTCTGATTCCTCTGCTGGGAATGTCCTTGGTTCGTCCCTCTGTGATTGCTTTGAGCATTTCTCTGATCTTTCCTTCTGGGATTTCGCTATCTCCTCCTTTGGGGATTTCTCTGACTCCGCTTTTCGAGGATTTCGCTGACTCTTCTGGCGAGGATTTCGCTGACTCCTCTGGCGAGGACTTCCCTGATTCCTCTGACGAGGATTTCGCTGACTCCTCTGGTGAGGATTTCGCTGACTCCTCTAGCGAGGATTTCGTTGATTCCTCCGACGAGGATTTCGCTGACTCCTCTAGCGAGGATTTCTCTGATTCCTCTGGCGAGGATTTCGCTGATTCCTCTGGCGAGGATTTCACTGCTGCTTCCCATCCAAGCATTCCTCTGCTGCTTCGCATCCAAGCTTGAACACTCTGCGCGGAGCATGGAGGACCCGGGGGCTGCAACCAACTTTCGCGGCTTACGATTAAGTAGTGGCCTCTGCGCGGAGCATGGAGGACCCGGGGGGTGCAACCAACTTTCGCGGCTTACGATTAAATAGTGACCTCTGCGCGGAGCATGGAGGACCCGGGGGGTGCAACCAACTTTCGCGGCTTACGATTAAATAGTGACCTCTGCGCGGAGCATGGAGGACCCGGGGGGTGCAACTAACTTTCGCGGTTTACGATTAGATAGTGACCTCTGCGCGGAGCGTGGAGGACCCGGGGGGTGCAACCAACTTTCGCGGCTTACGATTAAATAGTAACCCTCTGCGCGGAGTTTGGATGATCCGGGGGGATGTATCCGACTTTCGCGGCTTACGACTCTGCGCGGAGTTTGGATGATCCGGGGGGATGTATCCGACTTTCGCGGCTTACGATTGAACAGTAACCCTCTGCGCGGAGTTTGAATGATCCGGGGGGATGTATCCGACTTTCGCGGCTTACGACTCTGCGCGAAGTTTGGATGATCCGGGGGGACGTATCCGACTTTCGCGGCCTACGATTGAATAGTAACCCTCTGCGCGGAGTTTGGATGATTCGGGGGATGCATCCGACTTTCGCGGCTTACGACTCTGCGCGGAGTTTGGATGATCCGGGGGGACGTATCCGACTTTTGCGGCCTACGATTGAATAGTAACCCTCTGCGCGGAGTTTGGATGATCCGGGGGATGCATCCGACTTTCGCGGCTTACGACTCTGCGCGGAGTTTGGATAATCCGGGGGGATGTATCCGACTTTCGCGGCCTATGATTAAATAGTAACCCTCTGCGCGGAGTTTGGATGATCCGGGGGATGCATCCGACTTTCGCGGCTTACGACTCTGCGCGGAGTTTGGATGATCCGGGGGGACGTATCCGACTTTCGCGGCCTACGATTGAACAGTAACCCTCTGCGCGGAGTTTGGATGATCCGGGGGATGCATCCGACTTTCGCGGCTTACGATTGAAGTGATTCCTCTGATCTGCCCTTGATGTTTGCTTTTTCCTTGATTTGCTGAGAAGCAACTTTGCACTTGTTTTTCCCTTGATTTGCTGAGCAGCAATTTTGAATTTGTAAATTGTGGACTATGGATATACACCCTACTCCCCCCTCTGGTGACATGTGCAATGCTCTGCATGAACATGTTAAGTGAAGTATATATTTGTAAAGAAATAGCATAAAGTAAATGAGTCGACACCAGAGAATTCCCTAGAACCATGTATCCGATTTTATTGATATCATGGCCCCGAACCTCGTTAAAACCGCTGTGGGGAAAAAGAGTATTCGGTCTACAATTTGTTATGTCAACGATTGTCTTCGGGTCTGCGGTCCCTGTTGTTTCCCTGATCCCGTCCTCGTTCGTTTCTCTGTTCTGGCCTTTGATCTCGGCCTTCATTCCTTCTGGCTGGTGCTTCAGATGCCCACAGTGTTTGGTGAAATGTCCATAAGCATTGTGATACTTGCAGAGTTTGTTGTTGGGTCCTTGTTGGGGCTGCCCATCTCTGTAATTCCCCGGTGCCTTGAAAAACGGTTGATTCTTAATCAGATGGAAAATCTCCTCCTGTGGCTTGTTCAAAGGGGTGTACTCGTCGAACCGAGTAACTTCATTCACAGTGCGCTGCTGGCGGTGTGGTCCCTCTGCTTGGGTGGGAGGTACCCTCGGGGGTAACCCTCTGAAAGGGGCCCTATCCTGGTGTCGATGTCTCTCTGGTGCTTCCTCAGCTCTTTTAGCCTTATGTTTGTCGTTTTCGGCTTTCCTTGCCATCCTGGCATCCTCCAACTGTAAATACCCCGGTAGTCTAGACATGATGTCATCGAAGTTCCTGGCCGGTCTAATTTGCAGCTCATCAAAGAAGAGCCCTGGCTTGAGCCCTCTGACATAGGCACAATTCTTGATTTGAGATTCCGCCTCTGGCACCTCCAGAGCGGTGAGATTGAACCTAGTGGTATACTCCCGCAGTGTTTCATTCTGGTCCTGTTTGATATCCATTAGGGAAAGAGCTGACTTCCCTACCCTTCGCGAGCTTGCGAACTGCCTCAGAAAACGCGCTTGTAACTCTTCAAATGAACGAATGGAATTTGGGGCGAGCGTCCCAAACCATAGCTGGGCGGGTCCAGTCAATGTGGTGGAGAAAATTCGGCATTTGATGCCCTCAGTGTACATGTGCAAAGTAACCAGTCCCTCGAACCGGTTGAGGTGTACCTCCGGGTCAGTGGTACCATCATAGTCCAGAGAAATGGGTTTGTAGCTTCGCGGCAGAGTATCCGCTAGGATGTCATCGGAGAACGGACTGCGATTGTTGATGGGGTGAAACCTTGACGTCTTGGCCCTCTTACCCCCCTTGTATCTCCCATGCTCTCTTCTTTCCTTCGGCGCGTCATGGGCGTGACGCTTGTGAGCCTTGTGCCCTAGCCTGCCAGAGGAATACTCCAGCTCCCGTCCCTCTGACTTCTCTGTATAATGTGATTTCTCTGAACGATGGGATCTCTCTGCCCGATACGATTTCTCTGCCCCATGGGATTTCTCTGATCTCTGCGCTCTGTCGTCCCTCTGGGACTTCTCCCTTAGTGAGTTCTCTAGATCCTCGAGCTGGTGTTTCAGTTGCGACACTTGGTTTTTCAGTCGTGCATTCTCCCTCGGCCTTTCCTCCTCGAACACGAGCGAGACGGATTGACTATCAGACTCATCAGTCCCCTCCCGTCTAACAACACTATTAAGCTTGACTCGACTCCCCTCTGGCCTTTTCTCCATTTCCTTATCAGCAGGAACCCTTTGTATCTCCTTAGGCAGCAGGGCCTGTGCATCGGTGAGTTGGTTGTTCATCTCCTGAGCAATAGGAGGCGGGGCTTCAGTACCCTGCGGAATAAGCGCTCCTATCAGCGGAGCCGTGGTGGGGACAGTAGACAACAGCGGGGTCCCCAGTGCTTGGCGCACGGCAGCATAATTGAGCAGAGCCAGCATTTGCTCTGTCAGCCCGAAGTTCAGCGGTCCACCACCAGACGTGGGGACCAAGCTTGGCACATCGGAACCCGGTGTCACCAGAGCAAATCTCTGGACGTTAGCATTCTGCCCTGTCGGCGGAGTAGCTGAGATAGCGTGAAAACCTGGCGGCGTAGTGAAGGCGGTGCTGCCCTGCATGCCGTTGAACAGTGAAGTCAGCACCTCAGTAGTGTGAGCAGCGGAGTTAAGCCCAACGTTGTCGAACTCCTTTTCCAGAGTGCGGTGAACGTCCGAAGAACCCATAGTACCTACACATAAACGATGTGAGAAAAATCCAGATAAAAAATGAATTGATCCACCTCTTATGACCGAGATTCCCGATATAAGAAATCCAGAGCACCGGCGCGAAGGCCGTTATAAATTCCCCCTCAAAATATCTCTATACACTGGGAAATAAACCCAGGGCATAGATCGAATTAACCGAGTACGAATGACAGAGATTTCCCCTTTGAACTCGTATTAGGATCCAGCAGAAGAAACAAATTATTAGGAGAGCTAGTTAAGAGACCCAAGGACAGATATAAACAGAGCAATAACCAAGAGATTTGTTAGCAAAACACGTTAGGTATGGTAGAAAACGAAGATTATACGGGAAAATATGAAGATCACGACCCATAAATATCACGATTATGCATAAAATAACCGTAGATCAACGACAAAATACACAAATTATGCTAAGAAACACTGCAATAGCACACAATTATCGAAATAAAACGTAAGATAATCAAAAATAATCACAGATCTCCCAATTCGCGACTTCCACCACTTTTCCCCCATGCACAAAAAATACAATTAATCGCAGATCTCCGGGATTTGCAAGTAGATCGGCATAAAAACATAAGTATCGAGCTAGAATGGCTTGGGCACTCCGAACAACGGCGCAATCGGGACCTGGGCATGCAAATCCGGCGGCGATTCCAGATCTGCATGCGTAGGGGATCGAATTCTCACGTCTTAGCCCATTGTTCCCACAGACGGCGCCAGATGGTGATTCATGAAAGGATGGGTATCTATTTAATCGGCGAATTATTAAGGAATCGTGAATTGTACCTAGTTTTGATCGGAGAAGACGAAAGAGAGTAATCGGAATTTTTGAGCACGAGAGTAAAATTGCTGCTTGATAGTAAAAGATAACGTATATGTACAATGTGTTCATGCGCGAGTATTTATAAAGGAATACAAGCCAAGGGTAAGAAAGTAATTTTGCTCCCCGAACACGCTCCTCGCATGGACGGGGGCAAAATAGTAAATTCCTATCTAAGAACATGCACTCCGCGTGATCAGGGGCAAAAAGGTAAATTCACTGGTGAGGTGGACGATTCCTCCGCCGCGAGCCTTCTCCCTGGAAAGGACCTTTTCTCTGGCGAATATGATTTCTCTGGCGAATATGATTCCTCTGGCGAGTGTGATTCCTCTGGCGAGTATGATTCCTCTGGCGAGTATAATTCCTCTGGCGAAAGCCATCTCGCTGCTCCCCGTGACTTCCCTGGTAAAGTCATTCCTCTGTTCCGCATATATTACTCCTCATCAAGTATCGCCAAATCGTTAAATTGTATTCCCTCCATCCATGAAAGAACTTCCTAGGAGGGAGTGACACGGGTTTTAAAAAAAAAAATTGTTGAGTGTATTGAGAGTGGGGAAAAAGTTGTTAGAGTGTATTGGAAGTGGTGAAAATGTGTTATATTTAATATTGAGAGTTGTGAAAAAGTGAAAAGTAAGTAATTATAAATGGTGGGGTATAGTCCAAAAATAGGTAGGAAGTTTTTTTATGGACGTCCCAAAAAGGAAAGATATGAAGTTCTTTCGTGGACGGAGGGAGTAATTACAGTTGGAAATAATTCGTCATTGATGATGTTTGGCGCACGAGTGATCAATTTCTGGAAGATGATAGAAAGCAATCCTCCATGGAAGCTGCTCTTCTTGTTCTTCATATTCAAGCCGCTTCTCTGCTTCGGATCCTGATTTTCTCTTCATGTTTTTTCACGAATCCATAGATATATAGATGTGAATGAATCTAGTTATTAAATACCAACCATGGCAGATGATGCCTTGTCACCTAATATTTCCGATAGCGCCATAGATTTCGATCTCATACACGAACTCTTCTTCCATGGATTCTGATTAGAGGCCAATAGCTATAAATTCACAATTTAAGGTTCTTGAATTCACAACTAGATCTATAACTTCACAACTAAAACTAGAATTCACAATTGAATCATTAATGGTGAATTCATTTTTAAAAGCTCGAATTCACAACTAGTTGTTTTGGTTGTGAATTCGAGTTTTAAAATTAGAATTCACAACCAGTTTGATGAATTCACGACTGAATTGTTAGTGTTAGTTATGAATTCGAGTTTTAAATCTCAAATTCACAACCAACTGTATTGCTAGTTGTGAATTCACAACTAACACTATTTTTAGTTGTGAATTCAAATTTTAAAACTTGAATTTACAACGCCAATACTAACTATTCAGTTGTGAATTCGAGTTTCAAAGCTTGAATTCACAACCAAAATTAATGACAGCTTTGAATTCGACTAGTTGTGAATTTGCGGGTAATTTTTAAATTTTTATATGCAAGGGTAAAATGGTAAGTGTGGCTAATTTTTAATTTTTTTTTTTTATCTTAGTGAGTATTTTTTAAATTTACTATTCCAAAGTGGCTATTTTCAAAATCGACTCAAAAATATTTTATATTTTTAAAATTTTACATATAAAATTATGTGGAGGGTGCACGTAAGAAATCTAAAATTAAGATGCCTAAAATTATAAATTTTTATATTTCGATATATAGAACTTTGACCCACCTGTTAAATCTTTTAAAAATTTACCCATCATTAATTTCATAATTTTTGCGTTATTATAAAATATTTAAATGGAAATATGTGAATGAAAAATTAGTGAAGGTCCCTCCAAAAATATCCATGGTAGTTATTATTATTATTATTATTATTATTATTATTATTATTATTATTATTATTATTATTATTATTATTATTATTATTATTATTATTATTATTATTATTATTTGACATAATTAATAATGATATTACGATTAATTTGATTAATGTGTTAATTTGAATTTAGCATAAATTGTGATTTTAACTTTTTTATAATTACAAAATTGTCATTCACATCAATTTGAAATCAATTCCAAATTGAAAGTTACCTTTTTAAATATAGGTTTACTTGACTGTAAAATACTGAACTTTTATCAAACTCTAGTTTTATATCTATACAAAACTTTAAAAGGTAAAGTGACAATTGTTGAACTTTTATCTTATTCCGATTTTGCATACAAACTTTAAAAAGTAGCGTAATAATCACTAAACTTTCATTACATTTTGATTTTGCATACAAACTTTAATATGTAGCATGATAATTACCGAACTATTGATTTAATTTAATTTTGCTACCAATCGAAATTTCGGTCAAATTTAATGTTGACGTGACTAGCTGAATAATTAACTTGACATAATCGGCGAGGGAATAAAACGAAGTATGTGATGGCACATCACAAGCACTATTCGAAATTTTCTAAAATCAGATTATTCGACTAGCCATGTCAGTACTCAGTATTAATTTGGTTGGAATCTTGATTGATAGCGAAATTATCTGGATTTGCGGAGGCGATTTTAATGAAGTCTTATTTGGCTTCGAAAAGACGGGAGGGCAATGCAGAGATTTCAAGCGGATGGATGATTTTCGGGTTGCAATTGATGATTGTAGACTTGCTGACTTGGGGTTTGAGGGGCACAACTTCACCTGGACGAACAAACAATCAGGCCATGCTACTATCCAGGAGAGACTAGATAGGGTCCTCGGAACTGACCAATGGATGACACTCTTCCCCAACTATAAAGTGCAACACCTTATACGAAAATCCTCCGACCATTGCCTGATCCTTCTTGAACTCTTCTCTGCGGATTGTACCAATCAAAGTAAACGGAAAGTGTTTCGTTTTGAGGCGATGTGGCTCAAAAACCAATCCTGCAAGGATCTCTGTGAGAATGTTTGAAACTCTGGAACTGCTAGTGATTCCTTGGGTAACATTCAAGGACGGATTAAAGAATGTGGGAAGGCACTCGAAATTTGGGGAGATACTCATTTTGGAAATATCAAGCTTCAAATCAGGAAGCTTAGGGAAAAATTGGATTTTGCACAAAAGCGACCTCCCTCGGAATGCAATATGGCTGAACAAAAAGCTATTGAAATGGAGCTGGATGGGCTGTTGGACAAGGAAGAGACTATGTGGAAACAACGATCACGATGCCTCTGGTTAAACGAAGGTGACAAAAATACAGCCTTCTTCCACAAGGTGGCGTCGGGACGCCAAAGGAGGAACCGTATCAGAAGAGTGCTGAATAAGGATGGTCGTTACGTCTCAGGTTTTAAAGAGGTGGAGGAAGCTTTCCGGCTTTATTTCCAAGACATCTTCACATCACAACCAGCCTCAAACAGGGAAGAGGTGTTTGCTGCGGTTGAGCCCACTGTCACGGAAGAAATGAACAACCATCTCACGAGGCCTTTCACAACGGAGGAGATTACAGAGGCGCTCTTCCAGATGCACCCGCTCAAATCCCCGGGCCCTGACGGTATGCCTGCACTCTTTTACCAACAGTTTTGGAGTTTCATAAAACCTTCTCTTGTCCCTTGTTTACTTGATATCCTTAATCTTGGGGGTGACCCATCTCCTTTTAATGACACATATATTTGCCTTATCCCTAAAAAGAAGAAACCCACTTGCCCCTCTGATTATCGCCCAATCATCCTGTGTAACGTTGTTTTTAAAATCATCACAAAAGCCATTTCCAATAGGTTGAAACCTTTTTTGTCTGACCTCATTCATTCTGCGCAATCTGCTTTTATTCCAGGGAGACAAATTACAGATAACGCACTCTTAGCCTTTGAACTCTTTCATATGATGCGACATAATCAAGCTAAAACAAAAGGCTACTTTGCTATCAAGTTAGACATGGCCAAAGCTTACGATAGAGTTGAATGGAGTTTCTTGGAGGCCATGTTAATCCAGTTGGGATTTAATGTGTCTTTTGTGAATTTGGTGATGCGTTGTGTTTGCTCGGTTAACTTTGAGGTGCTTATTAACGGGACACCGGGTTCTGTTTTTTCTCCTAGTAGAGGGCTCCGCCAAGGAGACCCTTTATCTCCTTATCTGTTTCTCTGTGCAGAAAGTTTATCGTGCATGTTGAGAAGGGCGGAAACTCAACATTTACTTCATGGGGCCAGATTATGCAGCACTGCTCCCTCCGTCTCGCACTTATTCTTTGCCGATGACTATCATTTTTGGAAGAGCACATTTTCAAGAAGTTGATCTGATAAAACACATTCTTACCATCTATGAGGCTGCATCAGGTCAAAAAGTTAACCTCGAGAAATCGGGCATCACCTTCAGCAAGAAAATACCTAGGGAGGTCACTTTTGAGCTCTCGGCGAGGCTTGGGGTGCGACACGCTGACTCCCATGGAACCTACCTGGGCATCCCGAGTACTATTGGAAGATCGAAGAGGGAGATTTTCCAAATGCTGGAAGATAGAGTTAGGAAAAAATCAAAAGACTGGAAACGCAGATTCCTTTCGGCTGCCGGAAAAAGCATTCTCATTAAAACGATATTGCAAGCAATCCCGGTGTACCTAATGAGCTATTTTCTAATCCCGGAGCATGTTTGTAAACGCCTCAACTCACTAAGTGCTCAATTTTTCTGGGGGCAAAGGCACGAAGAACGACGTATTCACTGGCGAAATTGGAAATCTCTTTGTCGCGCTAAGTGGGATGGAGGCTTAGGTTTCAGGGACATTTCGTGCTTCAACCGGGCTCTTCTTGCCAAACAGGCATAGCGATTAATCAGCAAGCCGGACTCCCCCCTTGCACAATCTCTGAAAGCGCGGTACTATCCACGTATGGATATTACCCAAGTCACTAAAGCCTATAATCCGTCATACACATGGAGAAGCTTGGTGACTGGTCTTGATATCCTTCGTGATGAGCTGGCCTGGAGAGTGGGTAACGGGCTGTCTATTCGTGTGGGTCTGGACAGATGGATTCCAAGTTCAGGGGGTTTCAAACCTGGACGTGCTCTTGATGATGATACGGCCAACACAAAAGTAGCAGATTTTATCCTTTTTGATAGAGGAACTTGGGACATGGACAAACTTGGGCAAGTTTTTTCAAACTTTGAAGTTGAGAATATTGCTTCTATCCCAATTCGCCTGTCACCAACTCCAGATTCAAGATTTTGGCCCCACACCAAATCTGGTACTTACACAATCAAATCGGGATATGCAACTGCCCTGTCAAAGGCTCGCGGAGAGGCCACTTCCTCGGGCCCTCTTCACCCTATTTGGAAGTGGCTTTGGAAGCTTAATATCACCCCAAAAGTTAGACTCTTTATGTGGAAATGCTTGGAGGATGCTCTTCCTTTGAGATGTGCGCTGCGTCGCCGAGGATTGGATTTAGATCCCACTTGTGCTAGGTGCGGGGAAAGCAACGAGACTATTGAACATGTTTTTCGGGACTGTGCTTGGACGACCTTCTTCTGGAGATCTTCTTCTCTTCGACTTTCCATCGAGCAAGCTGACCGTGAACTCTGCTTCCCAACTTGGATTTCCCAGGTTCAACGCGTGGACAATGCTGACTTCCACCGCATCTTTTGCACATTCCTTTGGGTTCTCTGGTATGCTCGCAATTTGCTCATCTTCCAACATAAGAAACTCTCACATTTGGATTGCTTTAACCTGGGTATGAAACACCTTCCTTTGAGCTTGCCGCATCGGAGTCTGCCTAAGATGCAAGACCAGTCTTTGGATGTGGCACCGGGCTTTTGGAGAGTTTGGTGCGATGCGGCCTTCAAGCCAGACATTGGAGTTGGGCTCGGAGTGTTTATCACAGACGACAATGGAATCCTCATGGGGTGTTGTTACAAATTCCTCCACTCATCCGTCGATGCTGAAATTGGGGAATGTCTTGCTATTAGGGAAGGTGTCCTTATGGCAAAGCGACTTCGTGGAAGAGCCATTATCATCAAGACCGACTGCTAATCTGCCTTCTGTCGGCTTTCTTGCAGCGAGAGCGACCTTTCGATTACGGGTGGAGTTGTCCATGATATTAAGGCCCTCACTAAAGATTTTGATCAGGTGAAATTCAGTTGGACTAGAAGATGTGATAACTCTGTAGCTGACCAACTCGCAAAATTTGCTTTACACCACTGTTCTTCTTGTGATTTGGTCTCTACCCTCCCTTCCTTTGTACGCTTTTCTCCTTCGGGAGCTGTTTCTATCTAATGAATCTTCGTTTGGCCCTAAAAAAAAAAAAATTATTAGATAATTACCAAGCTACCTTTTAAAATCTTTACGCAACTTTTTCAAGTTTGTATGCAAAATCAGAATTTAATGAAAGGTCAATAATTGCCATGCTATCTTTCAAATTTTGTAAGCAAAATCGGATTTGATAAAAGTGTAGTATTTTACAGCAAGTAACAATTTAATACTATATTACTAGCATTTTCACCGCGTGCAATGCACGAGAAATGTTTTTATATTTCTATATTCGTATAAAATTAAAACTAACTCAAGTATCATATTTATAAATATAATTAAAAAACTAATTTATTTGAATATATGTAAGGTGAATATTGAAAAAAAAAATTAAAAATAAAGAAGAATTCGCAATAATAAAAAATTGATATTAGAAAAGGCAAAAAAAAAAAAAGTTAACAAAATGAAAATCAAAATTAGAAGAATAATAAAAAGAATTAAAAAAAATAGATTTATTCAAAAAAGTTGAGAGAGGAGAGATATATATTTTTTAAAAAATTTTAATCTTTAGATAAATATGACTTTTACATTTTAAATCAAATATTTACATAAGATATATCAAATGAAAGATCTTATCGTCATCTTAAATTTGATATGCATATTATATATTTTATAATTAGTCGAATTTCACAAATTTAGAAAGAAATAAAATAAGAAGATAAATAAAAAAAATAAAAAATATAGTTTATAAATAAACCCTTCAATTTTATTATAACTACAAAATTGTCACTCAATTTGAATTTGATTTCAAATTAAAATTATATTTTTAATATATTATAAATGTATAGTGATTATCCAATATTTCTGTTATACGTTATCGACTATGAAATTCCATTTAGAATTTAGCATTTTTTTTTCTTTTTCATACTCACCAAAGAAATGTCAAGCAATAGAATGGTTAATGCTTAAGGCAAAAGATCTTGAATGCGAGTCCATTGTGGTGCAGCCTTTAAATTTCATTATTTAATATTGTTATTTTATATGTATAAAAAAAAAAAAAACACTTATCAAAGAAATGATGCAATCTTGAATGCTAAGATGTTGAAGTTACACAAATACATTAGGGCATATTGTCTCACAATTAAACAAACAAACAATCTACCTAAATGACCTAGCCATTGATTCTAACATACATTACAACTAATGTTAAATGTTAGATAGGTAAGAGGCATGCAGCAATCAAACTCAACCTTCACATCCTAAGCCTTCCATCAGATTGGCCAAATCTTCCAAATAATTGTGCAAGAAATGAAAAGAGTGAAGCAAGACAGCACATAGTCGATGAG
Organism: Salvia miltiorrhiza; assembly: GCF_028751815.1. NCBI lineage: Eukaryota > Viridiplantae > Streptophyta > Magnoliopsida > Lamiales > Lamiaceae > Salvia > Salvia miltiorrhiza. The sequence goes on along the minus strand of NW_026651486.1, from coordinate 278,947 downwards.
AAGATGAAGGTGAACCATTCTTTGAAGCTCCATTTAGGAGGATGAGCTCTATCCGATTGAAGCAAAGCCTTGTATACAGCCTCAGTGAGAGAGTACGCAGAAATGGGGTCGGAATCTTGTGCAAGCACCCATTGCTCGGCCAGACATGGTATGTCGTACACACCATTCGTCTCTGGGATGCCTAAGTAGTCGCATATTTGCAGCCTCCCCTTTATCCTATCTTCGCAGCTTAGAGTGTCTCCATGAGTTAGGATCAACATCGGATTCTCATCTGTAAAATCAGAGAATTAAAGCGGACTCGGATCATTAAAGAATGATCAGATTTGTAGGACTTACTTGAATTCTTGATAGCTGGGAAATGAAAGAGGGCCCTCAAGGCCACAACTGGCTCCAGATCACCAGATTTGAATGCCCTATGAATCTCTGACAAATCAGCTACAACCATAACAAAATTGACCTTTCTGTTGATGTATCTTGAATTAGTGAACTCCATTGATTCATTGGGTTGAGTTAAAGAGGGCTGGTGATGTCTAACGCCGTCAGTCATCCACATTGACACCTCCTCGAGTCCTTCCTCCATGCGACTTGGCTCTAAACCCCTCGAGTCGAACACACAGAACCCACTCCTACCTGACCTCAACACGTTGTGTTCTTCCAGGTACATAGTGCTCAAATTGGAAGACTCACCTTCTCACATACAAGAAACAAAACCACTTCATGTACATCATATTAAACTCAACTAATCTATAATCTTTTTTGGATAGTGTGCATCAACAAAGGGGCCCTATTCACTAAATATATGCAGGAGCTCAATGTAGCATAGTTAGAACCACAACACAACATGCAAAAGTTCAATAACCTTTGTGTGTGTGAAAATCTTGAAATATACTCCTTTAATCCAAATCTGTAATAAATAGTATCATCAAAGAAATTAAAACCTTTTTCACTATAGTCGCGTTTACTTTGATGGATGAACTTATCATAAGAAAATGATGGATAACAAAAATTGATGCCTTTAAATGCCTTGAAGTGAAAATTAAGGAAGGAAAAATGGTGAACTTCTCATTTGTATAAAATATGAAAAAGAAAGGAGGCATTTAAAGGCATCAATTTTTGTTATCCATCATTTTCTCATGATAAATTTATCCATCAAAGTAAACGCACCCTAATGATGATTACGAGCCCTTCTATCATACTAGCAAAAGATAAAACATGATGAACACACAAAAACTCTAAAATAATGTGTGAAAATCTCGAAATGTATCAAACAATTTCTCCAAACAGACGGATAGTTGGACACTGCACTAATCAGTGTGTGAAAAAAAAAAAAGGATCTTCAATAATGAGCCCTTTTTGTCACACTAGAGAAAGATAAATACATGATTACACAAAAGGTCTAAATAGTGTGTGTAAAAATCTTGAAATCTATCAAACATGTTTCATCGACTATTTTGTTTTGTTTTATTTTAATAATAACTATAAAATCATAAAATTGCCAGCATTTCGGAGCAGAAACCCACATTACTAAACTAAACCAAACGAAAACCGACTTGAGCAAACACAGCCTCTGCTTTAATTAGTGTGTGAAAAAAAAAAGAATGTTGGAAATGGTGGGATGATAGGTATATACCTGATGTCTGAGCAAAAGGGATGAGGCCAAACCTGCCAAGAACAGCATACATCAAATTGATGAAGGAGCTTTTGCCAGAGGCAGTCAAACCAGTGAGCAAGATTGTGATTAGAGGTGGGATTTCCATATCCTCTCTCTCAATCCCACCAATTGGGAGGCAGAAATCTCCAGCTCTGTATCTCAGAATCTTGTGCCTCAAATCATTCAGCCCACAACTACCCATCAAACCCAATCTCTCCATTTCTCTAAGAAGCTTCATTCTATTTCTTGGACTCGAAATATCCGTTTTGAAATGCCCATCTTCGTCGAATTCTTGCGGCGTTCTCCACCAGTAGAATGACTCTTTTGGGCACCCGTTTTGCTCCTCGTCGCTCGAGAAGCTGAAGCAGTTCTTCATCCTCTCTGTCTCCACCACTCAACTGTAACAGGAAAATGTCCTTGAGAAATTCATTTTTTGGGATACTCGAAAATTAAGGTTTTCAATTTTTCTTGTTTTTTTGCTCCTTTTGTAATTATCGAGCCGTCCGATTTCAATTGTGGTGTTGCTCGAAGTCGCTGCTTTAACTGCAACTGTAAGGACGGGGATGCGCAAGGTAGACTGGCCTCGTACCATCTTTATCACCAACCATCCAACCACGCAACCATTCAATCATTTTTAATGTTTAATTAATTTCTCTATCTTCCACATCACTGCCCTCAAGGTGTTAATTTTGCCTCAAACTCATGAGTTGGTCCGAATTCATCGATAATTTAAGGGAAGGGTTAATTTGGTATAAATTCACCCACTTTCGCCGATTTTGAATTTAGACATGATCTTCAAAATCTACCAGATAATACTCAAACCTTTGCACTCATTTTAATTTTTGGCCCGAATCTCATCCAACTTAAAATTTCGTGTGACGTGGCAACCGAAAATTTTGCGTGGCAATTTTTTTTCCGGTGATACTACACTGTTTTGGACGGTCTAAAACGACGTTTTTTTGTCCAATTTGAAATTATAAACTAAGTTCCTCTCAGATACATAAGCTGAGCTCGTCTATCGATTTGTTGGGTAGAGGGGGCAAATCCCCCAAATTTTTTGGGAGAATTCTGAATCTAATTTGGGGATCGGTCAAAAACCCTTGTTCGTCTTCTAAAAGCTCTACCAAATCGTCTCTCTCTCTCTCTGAATTTAAAAAACACAGATAATCCACTGATTTCATCATAGCCTACTGGATTCTAAGGAAAAATGAGGGAAACTCGGCTTAATTCAACTTAGCCGCATGCGTCGCCGGCCACCGATCGTCGGGAAAAGCTTCGGGTTTCAAAAAACGGGCCCTGATTTCCCAGGCTCCTTTCGCAGCGGCTTCCGTCGGGTTTGTCTGAAACTATGGACGAGATCGGAGGGGTTCATCTGACTATCACCTTGTAATCCATCATCTGAGTTGATGGAGGATTTGCCCCATCGCCCAAACGAGGAACCGTGCGAGCTTTCACCGGATTCTAGCAGCGAACAGTCTGAAGATCAGAAATCCAGCGAGAAGAAAGGGCAGGAAAAAACAAAGTTCAGAGCAATTCGTCTCTCGATCTACGTTGGGGTTTTCTACAAATCTCTTAGACGAATCTGAAAAGGGTGTGTGTATGACGAAGGATTTTCGATCGGATCTCACCCGTCAGGAAAAAGACCTTCCTCAACGATTTCTTCAAATTTTTAGTTTTTTCGATGCCCTAGTTTGGAAATGAAAGAAGACGCTACAGACGACAACGTTTTCAGTGGTTATTATCCGAAACGAGGGCGTTTTTTATTTAAAAAAGCCACATCATTATTCTTACTATACAGGTCAAACAAGAAATGCACACGTCGGATAAGTTGTGCCACGTATTTGGCCGGAAAATTTCGTCCGGCCAAAAATTAAAATAGGCGCAAAGGTTGAGTATTGTCAAGCAAATTGTGAAGTTCATATCTAAATTCAAATTAACCCTTTAAGAGAATTAGGATTAAAACTTTTAATTCGATAAAGTTTCAATTCGTATAATTTGTAATCGAATAACTCGACAACTCGATAGGCTTGATCCCAAAACAATGAGTTCTAATTTTCATTCAAAAATAAAGGGTAAATATCATGAAAACCCCTGAACTATACACTTTATCAAAAATACCGTGAAACTTTTGAAATGTTCTCTAAACTCTCAAACTATCAGGTTTTTATCAAATATATCCTGCATCTATTTTTCGATTACCAGAAACGTGATGTGGCTCGCCATGTGCCACAATGTAATCTATATTATATTTTTATTAAATGACACGGAAAAAACGACTTTGTTTCGTACCATATTCTATCGTGTTTATCCCTAATTATAGGTGATTAGCGTGAATTTCAAACACGATAGGAGTGGATTTTTTTAAAATGATATGATACGAAACGACGTCGTTTCTGCCATTGCATTTTAAAAAAATAGAATATAAATTATATTGTGGCATCCGGCGAGCCACATCACATTTTTGGTGACCGAAAAATAGATGATGGATATATTTGATAAAAACCTGATAGTTTGAGGGTTTAGAGAACATTTTGAAAGTTTCAGGATATTTTTGATAAAGCGAGTATACTTCAGGGGTTTTTATGATATTTACCCAAAAATAAATGTGTTCACTTAATTATATTAAAAAAAAATTATTATTTGGATTTTCAAATTTATTACTCTGTTTTTGAAAATTAGTATAATAATATCTTTTTTTGCACACGCTTCAATTTCTATTCTAATTGACATGCTGACGAGTAATCTGCAGAGTAAATAACTTATCATTTGTTGGGGAGGAGTTTTCAAAACAACAGTCAACATACATCAGTAAATTGATTTGCATCTTTCAGACTGACTAATTATCAGTTCACCTGTCTTAGAACCACTACAACAAAAACGAGTTTTTCAGACACTGAAAAAGATTTTAAAATATGTCAACCTGTGTATCCTGATAAACACTCATTTTGTAGTGTTTTTATTTATATTCTAGTGCTTGAAGTATTAGGATCATGCCTGATTGTGATATCATTTGTTATGAGTTTTATATTCTTTTGTGATATTACGTTTATGTATAGTTTTGGTTGTTTTGATACAGGTTTGAGTGTTTTAGAAACATATGATCGATAATGAAGGTCCGGAGTTTGATTTTGAAGTGTTTCAGACATGAGAATCGAGAAAACGAGCTTGAAGAACTCGAAAAATAAAAAAAAATGGGACGAACTCGGCGAATAGGGAAGAGGTCGCCGAAGTCATGTGTGTGATAAAGGAGGAGTTCAGCGACCAGTCGACGTTCATCAGCGGAAAGCGCTCAACGATCGCGCAGAGGGATTTTTGTATTGTTGGCAGCGACCTTGCGGCTTTCGCTGCCAGGGTCGCCTCGTCTCCGCGTTTTTTTTATATTATTTTAGAGTTTTTCTTTGTAGTTTTGGATTTTTAGATTGGGTTTTACCCTGAACTTATAAATAGGTCTCTTTGTTGACCTATTAGGGTTTTGCATTCATATTTTCATATTTATAGATTTATAACTTTATTGTTTTTTAGCTTTTAAAGCTTGGATCAGATTTATGTGATTCGAGTTTGTTACGTTGAATTCATTCTGGGTTTTATTTGATTTATTCTTTTCAATTGCTTTCTTTTTAATTATGTTTCTGTTTTCTTTTATGATGTCTGGCTAGTTTCGTTATCTAATTCTAGGGTTTATACGTAGTTGATTGAATATGTGTGCTTGATTTATTGATATCAATTTGCCCTCCATTTCCTAATTCATGATTCTTGGTACTTGATTTCTTGTGAATTATCTGACCAATAATTTTCATGTCTAGTTGTTCAGTTTGAGACTTGAATGTGATAATTGTTCAACCGATTTAGGAATGCATGATATGGTTTCATCTTGAGACTTGAATGTGATAGGTTGGCTATAGGAAGCTAGTTTTTGTGTGCTTTTTGGAGTATTTATTCCTATGATACTTGAATGTGATAGAAAATTTATTAATCCACTTTCATAGTTGTTCGTCAGAGAAGATTATGAATAGAACTGTGATCTTTCATCAGGGCTGAATTAAAATTGGTAATTGAATCAATATGTTGAATGCATAAGTTTAAATAACAATAATATATTCCATTGACCAATATCTTTATTATTTGATTCATTCTTTTGAGTTTATTTGTTCTGTTTTAAGTCTTATTTTTATTCTCTACCATACTTTTGGGTTTGCCTAGATATTACAGTAGTATTTATTAAAACTATTTGGATTTTTTTCGATTATCAGTCCCTGAAGATACGATACTTTACTTACTTTTTGTGCTACAGTTATACTGTATTAGTTGCAATTTTTGTTATTATAAAATTAGTGATCATATCCCTCATACACCAGTATATACTCACCCCAGAACCAACACTCTCTAAGAGTTGTATATGTAGTTAGTCCCTTTTGTCCCAGCTAAATTGATCAACATATTTTCAGCACGAGATTTAAGAATTAATGCTTGAAGTGTGTTTGGTAATAAAGTGAATAAGTGATTAGATGTTTCATTGCTTATATTTATTCTATATAAGAAAATTGATCAACTTAATTGGGACGACCTAAAAAGAAATATTGATCCCGTTGGTTGGGACGCATGAAATATTATGTAAGTAGATGTTGAAATATCACTTATTATGTGTGTATTTATTTGTTAAATATATAAATTATTAAGAGAAATAAATTAGTTAATTTTTTTATAAATTTTTCGAACTCCACGGGCTTGTTCTCAAAACCCAAAAATTTAAGATTAAGATTAAAAATTTATAGCTCGAAAAAACTTCAACTCTAATAGTTCGCAACTCAATAGTTTTGATCCTGATCCGATGGATGGATCCGATTATCATCCCTACACTGCGCCAACTCATCCGTGTTCCACTAATCAATTTATTATTTTAACAATACTATTTATTATAAAATTTAAAAAATACTACTCACTCCGTCCGTAAAAAATTGTTCTAGTAATGGATGACACGAGTTTTAATAAAAATAGTTATTGTATTGTAAGTGGATAAAGAGTCTCACTTTAAAAATAGTGTTTATAACGATAATTAATTGTATTGTGAGTGGATAATAGGGCTCATCATGTGATAAATAGTTTCCAAAAATAGAAATGAATTAACTCTTGTGGACATTTCAAAATGACAAAAAATGACTATTTTTATGGATAAATGGAGTATAATTTATTGCCAAAAACTGGAGCTTAACAAATTATATACATTTTGGAGTAATATACCCTGATAAATTATTACTTACTAAAAATTATAATTAAATACTTAAACACAATTATATACTCCTTCCGTCCCATTACAAATGTCCCATTATTTTTAGACACGAAAATTAAAAAATATGTAATCAATAGATAAAGGAGTTGATGGAAATTATTTAAATATTAGGTATAAAGACATCTTATTATGGAAAGTGAGACATTTGTAATAGGACGGAGGGAGCATACACTAATTAAATATAATTAATCCTACTTAATAATTCAAAATTTTAAACCAAAATAAACTGAATAAAATAGGATAAGGGGAATTCGTATTTTTGCTACTCTCGAGTCTCTACTACCCACTTTCTCGTAGTTTGGATAAGGGAAAACGAAGTTGTTTGGAATATTATATCATTCAACCATTTGTGGATATATATTGAGAAAATTATATGTTACAGGTTTAATCGCAAGTAAGGATCACAATTACTTTTCCAAAAAATAAAGGGTATCACAATTTAATTCGAAACTCTTGAGTGATTTGAATACACCGATAATTTAATAGGATTACAGTTGAAAATTTTTAATCTAAAAAAAATTACAATTTGAATAACTTATAATTGAATAAGAGCATCCGCAATGGGCTTACTTGATAGCCTACTTGATAGTGGAGGATCACATTGAGTAAGTAGTGCTGCATTGGGGTTACTTGATAGCCTACTTAATTTTTTTTAGTTTTTAAAGAGGAGAGAGAGATTTTTAAAGAGAAGAAGAGAATTAAAAAAAAAAAATTAGATCACTTGTGTATACTCGAAGGATCGAGTAGGCCTCGAGTAAGGCCACCCCGCAACGCTCTACTCGAGTAGGCGCTCAAGTAGATGCGTTGCAGATGCTCTAATTCACAATTTGATAGATAGCTCGACAACAATCCAAGCTAGACAGAACTGACCAGAAAATGAATAAGTTGATCTTATTAATTGAAGCTTTTCTTATTATTGGATTTTTAAACTTATTACTTTACTTTAAATAATTAATAAAAATAATTTGTTTTTTTTTTCAAAATGTTTGTGGAATAGATTTTGATTCAGTATTTGAAATTACACGCATCATGTCAATTCTCTGTGTTTTATTCTAATGCTTAACATAAAACACTTAGAATCAAAACTAGAAGATGATAATCATATATATATATATATATATATATATATATATAGAGATATCCTTATCTATTTAAGAATCACATATTAATTATTATGTAAGTTCGTATTGAAATGATATTCATTTAATGTGGTATTCGTTCGTTACAAATATAATATTATTGAGATAAATATATTAATTAATTATTTTAAAGAAATTTCTGAGTCCGACTAGATAGACGGGTTAACCCGAAACTCAAAAGCTTAGGATTAAGGTCAAGAATTTCTAACTCAAAAGCTTAGGATTAAGGTCCAATATAAACCCACTTAATGTAAAAATTAAAAAGCTTGCACTTAATTTACAAAGTTACTGCACTTAACGTATAAAGTATCTGCATTTTCGTGGTAATAAATTGCACTGTAATTGTGCTCCCTTTGAAATTCGAACCCAAGATCATTAAGTGCAGATACTTTATAGATGAAGTGCAATTATTTTATAAGTTAAGTGCAAGCAGTTATTAGTTTGTACGCTAAGATGAGTTTTTATTTGATCCAATAGTAGAATTCTATGGCATCATTGCTTGCGTATTTACGCATTCTGAATGTTGTGTTTACTCTTATCTGATGTATTCTAATAAAAATTTATTGAGATCACCATATGGATCTTGGGCTTTTGGAAAATCTTCATTGTCAATCATTTCTGTGTTAGAGATGAAATTCTCTATTATTGACAAAAATGGAGTTGATGAAGAATTTTCTCCTTTAATCATTTCTGGATTTTCTATTCCGAAAACTTCCTTCCATAAAGAATTGATTTAATCTTTATCCATTGTTTGAAAAGATCTTTAAATAAGGAATTTTTTGACGGGGTCTGTTAATTCAGACTTCTTTCAATGACTTGAGATAGTTTAATAGAGAGAATGCCTCTTCTATCAAAGGTTCTTCCTTCTCCAAAGAAGTCGTCTTCTTTAGGCCACCATTTGATAAGAATTCTTCTAGCTAAGAATGTTGGAGAGAATTGTAGTTCATTTTTCTCTCTCTTTTTTGATTTTGAAGAACATAGTCTCATCTTAAAATTCATGGAACAGAATAGTAGTTTACAAACTGCAAGGTTGCTTCAAGACTTTCAAGGTTATCATTGACCTCTTCGAAAAATTTTGTTGCAAGAGGTTATCAAAACTTTCAAGGTTATCACCACTATATATATATATATATATATATATAGGAGTGGGTTACCGTGAGAATACATCTTAAAATAAGAAATAAGAGCAAATTTTCAATGTATGAATTTTATGTAGAACACGTATGAATTCGCTGTATAAAGGTATGAATTGTGAAAAATAAATTTTTGCTACATTTGAGATTCGAACTCAGGACCATAAATCCATCCAATAAGGTTATGAATTAACATCCAATAAGGTTATGAATTAACCGTAGATCTTGATGATCTAAGGACTGAAAATAATTCTTATTTTATATCTTAAGAAGTGTATTTATTTTAAGCCTCCCCTATATATATAAGATCATCAATTTATAAATTACATAAACATTAGAACTTATTTATTAAATTTATTCCTCTCTGTAAAGTTAAAAGTAGAAAAGAGAAATCAAACTTCAATGTAATTTTGATGACCATAGTTAAAAGTAGAAAATTAACAAGAAAGCGAAAAGGACAAAATACTACTCTACGCATCAATATGCTCACAAATGGTGTGCACTGTGCAGTGGCAGGTGTATTAATCCTCTATGAAATGAATTTTGATGGTGTTGGCCTAAATTTATTTTAAAGGGTTTATAAGCTTTCGAACTTTATAAAATATTTTAAAAATTTATAAAATATAATTTGTGAAGAATTTATAAATTGGCAAAGTATTTGAATAATTAAATTTATAAGTTAGAAAGAGAACTTTTAGTTATAGATAATTTTTTTTTTGTTAGAGACAAAAAATCAAAAATAGATTAAATTAGAATGATATATGATGAAAATAAAAAATTATAATTGAGTTATTTTTATAAAATGAGTGTTGCTTATAAGATAATGAGAAAATAAGTTGGAATAGATGAACTTATTTTTGTTAGGAAGTTTATAAACTCTTAGCGCTTATTTTTACATCTTATAGGCCCTTTAAAAATTATTTTGACAAACACTTTGAAATAGCTTATAATTTTCAATCAGATTATTTTGGCAAACACCCTCTTTGACTCGCGAGACAATCTCACACTAAATTTCTGCAGCATAAACAAATAAAATGAAACAAAACAAGCCATAAAATTAAAAATCCAAGAATTTCCTTGCATGGAGCGTAATCAAGTGGTTGTGATTATCTTTCTAATTAAGGTGAAAAAAAGACGAGTCCCAACTCCCAAGAATTACAATTCAGATTCTCTATTGTCTTAAACCTTTATGACTATCAAATTAGACAAGTTTGAGTGAGTTGAGCTAATAAACTAAAATGAAAAGCACATTTAGTGCTCGTTTGGTTCAAGTAGAGGAATGGAAAGGGAATGAAATCAAATAAAGGAGTGAAATGGTAACAATAACCAATACTTTTATTGAGTGTTTGGTTTAACAATGGAAAGGAATCATTAGTAAGAGATTCTCTTTCTTTTGTTTCCCCTCTATTTTAAGAGGTAACAAATTGGGTGATTAGATTACCCTCAAGTAAGGGTAATGATTATCTCATTACTCAAAACAAACAATAAGTAATGGATTCAATTACTTGATTTCCTTTCCAACCTCTAAAAACACTCAACCAAACGTGGGCTTAGGCCTAATCCATTAAAGTATTAATTTAACAAGTGATAATCGACAAGAGTAGTTGTGACCACCAACTCCATTTCTGATCATATTAGGCCGTAATGAAAGGTTTTTGACATGAAAATCGATCTCGATGGTTGGCTCTGCCCACACCCAAACAAAACCAAAAACTGGAAGCAATCAAGGACCACCTATCACGGGGATACATTGAATAATTTTATTTTGTTATTGGGGGAAAATTAAAACCCTTCCAATATTTCTGGGGACCTCTTACTCATCAAGATTCAACTTAAAAACAAGCAAAAATTTAAAAACCTTTGATGAATCATTTTCAAGTATGGTTTTTAGGACCTAGAGTTTAAATAGACATTGACTCAACAGAACCATCCCTTACAATATAATTTTGGATTCTTTCTCATTATGTATCACGTGAAGAAATTGTAGTACAAATAAAACCATAAATTTTCAATATTTGTAACATAGCCCAATTAAACCTTGTGAAACTTTGCAAACCTAATTTTTAGGAGGGTGATTGTATACTTAAGGTGTGTTCTCTTTGATTGATAAATTTATCATGAGAAAATAAGAGATAACAAAACATTTCCTCCTCAAAATGCCTTATTTCTTTTTGCTCATTTCTAATAAAATGAGAAATGATGAAATTACCTTTTTGTAGAAAAAGAAAGGAAGCATTCAAAGGGGAAATTTTTTGTTATCCCTCATTTTCCCATATTAATTTTATCAATCAAAGAGAACACCCTAGAGTTTATTCTGCTCAATTCAAGTATCTGCATCTTCTTTTTCACTTCAAATTTCTGGGAACTGTACGAGGTTGATACCGATTCCAACAAATTTTTCTTTTTTCAGATTTCTTTGGATGGATGTGACTATTTTTATTAGAATTTAAATTGGGAGCTATAGAGGTAAAATAGCACATAGTATATTTTTATTTTTATTATTTTCTTACATAAGGAGGTATAGTGAAAGAAAAATGCGACTAAATATAGAATTACACCTTGTTCAGAATATTTGTACATAGAAACTGCACACAAAAGTAATATGATCCATGCATGAATAAAGATAGGCCTCCCAATAACTCAAAATCACTTTAAATATAAGCAACATAATAGACAAATCATACGACGACTAGGACAACTAAAGCATAGATATGACTCCCCACATCGCCAATGTCAAATGGAAAAACCATTTCATGTAGGGTTCCCCTAGACAACTCAACCATACAGGGGATACGACCCGACCTGACCCGCCCGTCTCTGCCCGTGCTGAAACCCCCTCACTTGCCTTATTGAATAGCACGGCACAGAGCGACGTATACTAGGAGGGCACACCTCCATAACCATGACCGACTCTGGACCTGACTCACCAAACTCATTGAGGTGTGCTGCAAACTGACTGGACCTCAACTCAACCCAAGCTGCAACCCCCGACCCTGACCAACCTCATCGGTATCACCAACAACCAGAGAAACTGCTGTACACCAGACTGAAAAAACAGATATATATATATAGATGGGCAGTTAGCCTAATGATTCTTGGATCCTAAAAAATGCTGATTCATCATATGATTCTTGATTTTGACATGTTTCTACATAAAGGGATTAGATTGAGAAGAGTGGGAGAACAAACCTTCAGTTGAAACTGAATCCACCAGGTGGAACTTGCATGCCGTTTCCTCCGAAGTTGAATCCGGGCTGGTTTTCGTCAGCAGCAGCAGGTAACGTCTCGTCCTCCTCTAGCCAATAGGTCTCGAGTATCTTCACAGCCTTCTCGTAGATTTCGTTGTTGTCATGACTCTGCAAGTTCTCGATCTTTTCTAGCCCCTCCGCTTCATCTATTAATTGGGCGAAATAATTGACATCCCCATAATTACTCTTCTCAGCTTCCCCAACTTTCAGTATGTTTTCCAGCCCCTCCAAACATACAGTCACAATTCTTGGATCGGGGCAGATCAGGAGATCGCATAAAGGTTTTATACAATTCTGATTCACCAAGTACCTATATCAAGAAAGTTTGCAGTTTTAGTGAAGAGGGAAATGGAGATCCAACTGATCCAAAAAATAAGCTTGTAAACATCGAGAATACATGATTTGCTCATTGGTTCCTCCAGACGTGGCGTTTGATATAGCCCATGCAGCCTCTTTCTTTATATCGAATTCGGCAGTCTGAAGTAGATTGACTAAGGGACCTATCAAGCCAGCATCTATTACAGCCTGCCATTTAAAAAATAATCAATAATTAATAATGACTTCCACAGGAGACGGCATAAAATGGACAATCAATAATCCAACAAATCGCAGTAAACTCCTGCACACACACAATCACTGCCCTATAGAAGTATATCATTATAATAAACAATTCTAGCAAGTTAAAAAGCCTGTCATTTCAACAAAATAGGAGGCAACATGTCACTACTCTCGCAGAAGATTATGACAAGATAATACTTATCATACAATTGAGACTCAATCCACCCAATGGCAGAACTTGTACCTGAATTTGTTCTCGATTTCCAGCAGTGATGTTTGAAATAGTCCAACAGGCTTCTTTCTTGATGCTCTTTTTGTGATGGTGAGTCAGCAAGCTTAATAGGGGAGGAAGTGCACCATGCTCAATGATAGACTGAAAGAAAGAGAATGGAACCAAACGAGTAGATACGAATATTATCGTTAAGTGCCTAACTTGTTCATGTATTAATCACCAAACATCCAGGCTTCCGACAGGCAAAAGTGAAAACGTACTAAACGATAGTAAATCTTCAATTGGCATAACTGCAACTGAATGGAGGAGGAAATTTCATACCTGAGTTTGCAGATCATCACCAGTCACAATATTTCCAACTGTACGAAGTGCAGGAATAAGCACTGAAGGAGAGGGATGGCTACAAGAAGAAATAAGTAAAATCATACGAATATCTAAAGCAAAAGTACAGAGACGGATCAAACAATTATATAAATGCCACTCACAGGAGGAGATCAACAAGGCGCCGACAGACACCTGTCTCAATCACAGCTTGAATTTTGTCATTTGTACCATCCGATAGGTACGAAAGAGCCCAGCATGCATCAGTAAGTACCTCTTCATCGTCTGAATAAATAAGACGCTCAAGGGATGGAATTGCCGGTCTTACCTGGAGGAGCAGAGAAGAGAAATAACATCTTCCATCAGCCAAAGAAAAGATTAATATGTAATGTGCTCCACTTGAACAGTAAATAAAAGCCAATACCTGCTCAAAGGGAGGTTGTGGCTTGCCTCTGCAGAAGTTCGACAAAGTCCAGGTGGCATTTCTCAGCATTGACAGCTTAGTAGAACCATTCAACTGAGCCAACAAAGGGATCAGGGCCCCATTACTAAGGACAAGGTCACGACATTTAGGAGAATCACCGGCAACATTTCCCAATGCCCACACAGCCTACAGGCACCAAAAAGAAAAATCAACACTTTTGTTAACAAAATTATCCAAAAGAGCACGTAGATACAGAACCTGATATTTTAAAATAAGGATAGCAATGGGGTGGGTTTGCCGCCTTTTCAGCCCATCGCCATCCAAAATTCAAGTTAATATAAAAAGGATCTACCTGTTCGCGGACATCATCACTAGGTGAACCTAAAAGCTTCACAAAAATTGGCACAGCATCATGATCGATAACCACCCTGGTGTTTTCTGATGTACCAGAGGCAATATTAGTGAGTGCCCAAGCAGCCTCAAACTGTAAAGGATCATAAGATGGATAAAAAAAATTAAAAAAGGTTGGAGATATCCAGACATACAGCAACTCTTTCGAGCTAAATCTTATTGCATAGATACCTGAAGCTGGGGGAAGTCCTCTCTTGTGAGGAATTGAACAAATCGAGGAACAACACCGGATTGGATAACCTCTTCAATAGGAGGACTTCTTTCTAAAATATATTTCACAAACAATTAGTCATCAAAAAAGATGAGTCCACTATCAGCAAATATCACCTTAACAAACACAGAGAGAACTTAAATATATGAATGAGAAAGGAAGTCTTACCGATTGACAGCAATTTTCGGAATTGTGTAGTTGCTTCAAGCTGCAAGTTGTTATCATCTGACCAGATTCCAGCAACCATGGCAGGAAGGCTCTCCAACTGCATACAAATGGAAAGCTATAATTCACCCAAATGAAAACAAACACAAAAAATGATAGAAATAAACACAACCACTCTACAGATATTTACCAGTGAGGAGGTTACTTAGCCTACCAAAATATACAATCAAAAAGGAATGAGCACTTCCACAATAATATACCAATATTGAACTGACAAGCATAACGATCTTATGTCAAACCAGTAATTTTTATTGAGGAAAGAAAACGGTCTCCATTTTGGTTTTAAAGGAAACATTGTATTCACACAAAGGTCCAAAACCATAAAAATCAATTCTTTTATCCTACACATTATACTCTTATGCCTATGGATGAATAGATGCTGGAAAACGCAGAAAGGAGTCAGTTATAGTGAACACAAGACCACAACCGCCCACACACAGGCTTCACACAGAAGACATGTATTATAATGTACTAACAGAAATCGCTATTATGCGAGTCAAGACTCTATCAAACTTAAGAGACTAACCTCTGCCATAATCAATTTGCATGCTCCAAAACAATTAGCATCACTCAACCAATCCAACAACAATTATTCAATCAAAATACCAAATCAATCAATCAATTCCAATTTAGTTCAGCTAAAATTACATCATCAAACTATTTATTCCATCCAATAAAAGAATCTCAAGCGAAAATCAAAACCCTAATTCCAAATACTAAAACCCTAATTCCAAATACTTCCAAATACTTCCCGATTTCAACCCAGTTCCTAAAAAGGTCGACCTTTTTCTCGAGCGCAGAGGAGTGAAGCGAGGCTGCGAACTGCTGAGGCTGGAGTCCTTCCCTACGCTTCTTCAGCAAACTCTCCTCGCGCTTGTTCTTCCGGATCTCCACCATGTTGTCCTCCCTCCTTCTCCGCCCCTCATCAGCGTCTACCGCCACCTTGTACCGGCTCCGCCTCACCTCCGCCCTAGCGCCCGGCCTCAACGACATCGTATCTACAGAATAAGCCAACGAACACCTGATCAGTGATGAAAAAGTAAGAATACATACATACACCAATTCAATATGCCCTTACCTGTGCGAATACTGAATAGTAAGAGAGAGAAGGGTTTGCGTTTGAATTAAAGAATTTATTTTGTAACAATTTTCAATTTTTCAGCCGCGTGAGGAGAAAATGGCCGTACTGCCAACCGGTGTAGGGTACACAAACAATATTATTTTAATTATACTTTGTTTTACCTTAAATTATTTGATAATTACATTTACATAACCCCTATTTTCAGTACTACAATCCCTTCTGGCAATGGTATTACAACCTTTTTCTTTTTTGCTTTAAAAAAATTAGTACATCCTTCAATAGTTCGTGCAATCAGATTGTAAATTAAGGATATTTTTTAATAATATAATTAAAAAAAAAATTGATGAGTTATTTATATACAATATCTCTAATCAATGAAGATATATTCATTTTTATAGTTATAGGCGTATCAAATTAATGATAAAGATCTTGACAAAATATTTTTTATATAATGATTATTATTATCTATTTAAAATTTCCATCAAAATATCTAGATATTTTTTCTTTCAAATTTTCTATTAGTCTATAAAGAGTTTTTGAAACTTTTAATTATTTTTTATAGATTTGTATTTCACAAAATATTTACTCGAGGCATTAATTGGTGAATTTGGTATTTTTCTAACTCTATAAGAGCATCTATATCGATGTGAGGCAATGGGGGCTCGAGTAATACTCGATAAAACGAGTATGACTCAAAGGCGGTTATGAATGGCCCTAATTAAAAAATAAAAAAATAAAATCTGGTTTTTGAATTCCAGTTTGACCGATGGGACTTTTTCCTTCTTCGTTTTTTCCTTTTTCTTTTCCTTCTTTTTCACAATTCAACCGTTTTTGTCTTTTTCTTTTTTTATTTGATCGTTGGATTTTATATATATATATATATATATATATATAAATTTTCTTCTATAAATACTCTATTCTTTCACCACAATTCATACACACAATTCTCTTCAATATCTTTTTCTCACACCTTTTCAATTTTTCTCTTCATCATCTCTCTCAAACTCTTCTAAAATGGATCCAAATAATTCTGACTACTACTCCCCAAATTGGACCCCCGAACTTACCAGCAACTACCATCTCGATTTATCGGGATTCAACTTGAGGGAGGAGCCCCCAACCGGCGAGGAGGCATCGGCGGCCCATAGTGTCTCAACGACGCCGAAGTGTGGCGGGCGGCGAAAGTTGATAGCCTACAAGGAGAAAGCGCAGGCGCCGGCGACGAAGGAGGGTAAGGCCTTCCGTCATATCTACACCCAGGAGGAGACGGACCTCATCGCAAGAATTTGGATGGAGGAAACGAACGACGCCATCCGGGGTGTCGATCAAAAGGTTGAGGCCTATTGGCAACGTGTCCTCGACCAGGTGAATGTCGTCATCAGGACCAACCTCAACCTCTAGCAAATATAATTTCACTAGGCCCGTGTGAGCTCGGAGGTGAAGCTGTGGAAGTCGATTTGGGTGGAGACGAACGCCAAGTGGCCTTCCGGCCATTCTGACGACATGATTTGGGAGAAGGCTCAAATTCTCTACGCCGCTCGGAGCAAAGGCAGTCCCTTCAAGCTGTGAAATACGTGGAAGCTCCTCCGAACGAACCAGAAGTTCAAATCTTTGTACCTCGAGGGAGACGTGCATTCCTCCAAGAGGACAAAGACTAGTGAGATCGGCGACTTCACTACCTCGGCGTCGGGCGAGGAAATCACGTCTTCCCGCCCTATTGGAAACAAAGCGGCGAAGGCGGCGGCGAGAGCGGCAAAGGGAAAAGGAAAGGCGAAAGCCTCGGTGTCGCAAGCCTCGGAGGCTCCACCCGAATGCAAGGAATACATGATAAATACCAACGCCAAGCTCGATTGAATGATCGATGAGTACCACACGAAGAATGTCCTCAAGAGGGAGATCCACAACGATCAGATCTTGTTCATGAAGATCTCCGACATGACACCGGAGCAGCTAGAAATCCATAGAGAACCGGTGGCGGCGATTCTAGCTCGGTAAAAGGGTGGTGGAAATTAGCTAATTTTTTAATGTAAATTTTAATTATGTCTTTAATTTTTTTTAATGTAATTTGTAAGTGTTGTAAATTAATGAAATTTTAATTTAAAGTAATTGTGTTATTTAAATTGGTGCAATTTAAATTAAATGAAAAATATAAAAATCAAAACTAAGTATGACCCTCACCAACCTTAGATAGTAGGCATACCCGTTACTCACCAAGTATGACCCTCACCAACCTTCTCTCCCGAGGTCCTCAACTCTGCACTTTGAGTGACACATGCCTCCTGGACACAACCATTTCCGGCTTGTCAGCAGACCAGTCATAGACATGCTACGGCGCAGTAGTTACCTTTCTCGTTTGATAACCATGGCTTTATGCCTCGTCATAGTTGATGGGTAGTTTCTAGAGAAGCCCAAGACTGAGGAAGGACAGTGTATCCCATCAATCATTTCCTCACCTTCTGGATCTACAACGCCTTTTGTTGACGCTGCTCAGCTACTCGGTCGTGGGTATACCGGTTGTCACGCCCTGGTAAGCCCTGGCCTTTGCTTGACACGAACAGCGTTTTACCGAACGGAGATCACCCGTTAGGCCCCTACTGTCCATGGCTTGGCACAGATCCGTTTGGAACCACGAGACTCAACCGAAAGAACAAATGCCTCACGAATGTTTACATATTGACAACAATTATTTCCACCCCTTAAACCACACCAAAGGGACTACTCACACATAGCAGTAAACATAAATGCAAAATGAAATAAACACAACATATAACAAAAAGGAAATGCTTGAATTAATGAAATAGTACCTAAGGCCACGAGCTTTAATCTTGTTCCTTGCGTGAATTGAAAACGAAAGCAATAAGTACTGGAAATATAAATTGTTTAGATGCCACAAATCGGCAGGATTCAAAGTACTAAACTATGTAAAAAGTAAAAGTTCAATGGGCCAAGAGCTTCTTCACATTGCACGTCTAGTTCCTTTTATACTGCAGAATGGTAGGGAGCTAACCCTAGCTGTGCCAGCTTCATATCTTCATCGAGATCTTCTTTCATTCTTCGGCGCAATCCTTGATTGATCCGATTGAAGATATCCTACAGCTGCATGTTGGAGTCAACTTTCCCTTTATCTAGATTCTTTTGGGTTGCTTCGGGTTCCCGTGCCCAAGTTAGACTTGAGGGGTACTGCGCCTAGGCTCCATGCTGGTAAACATGACATTGCAATCTGGGCTTGGTAATGCCCATTCCGACCACATTTCCTCCGTTTCCGCTCCACTGGACCTTCCTTCCTTGACAACGTTGTTTTTCCCCGGACAGACCTGAACTGACACAAAGAATTGGAAAAAACAGGGCCAAATGGCCCAAAAGTCGAAGACGCATCACACCTACACACTTAAACCATACTTGCCCTCAACTATGTGGGTGGATTCACAGGAAAGGAAAGAAATAAAAACTTCAAGACACGAGACTTGCTCAAAAATCCGGTTCAGATCATACGAACATGTATCATTCAGTCCAATCATACCACAAACCAAAGAGTAAAGATTATGCATAAAGTATGATAGTAGCTTCTCTCTCACTCAAGTATATAGCTAAGTGTATACACTCGTGCTATGCTGTACCAGTTCTTCTATGAGTTTGATTGATAACTACAAGTAAAGCATACTAGCATGACTCATCAGAGGGACTTTCATTTGGTTGTAATGGGGCATACGGAGCAGAAGTGAGATATGTATAGTAAAGTAGTTAATTCAGTATCACCCATACCCAGCATTTTTACTCAGTAAGACCACAACCAACATTTAATTTCCCTTTTTTCAGTAGGGACCAATCATTTCTTTGATTTTTGGCAACATTTTTATCAACATTTTTTTGTGCCCAGATTTTCTTTTCTTTCAAAATTCCCTGCTTATCATTTTATGCACATAACAATTCTTTCTTTTCAACATAGATTGATCATTTAAAGGCTCAAGAAAGAATTGTTTGGCTCAAATTGGCTTAGGAAGGGTGTTCATCGCGTTGAGCATCAAAGAATAATTCTGGGGTCCTAATCAAAGAAATCTGCCCTAATCATGCGAGTCACTACTAGTAGTAGAAGTTCACAAACAAATTCGAGAATTCCTAGCATAGCATAGCCTCACCAAAAAATATGTAATTTTAAATTTGGCTAGGATCTCACTGGTGGGTTTCGCTCTGTAAGCTCACTACTACTATCATCCATACCACACTTTTCCAACAAATCATACCACATACCCAAAATCAACATGCGTACTTTCATCACCATCAACCAGTGCAAGTAAGACTCGACCCAAACACAAACTCACAAGACACTAAAACATAAAAGAAAACAAAAGCAAAAACAAAACTTAATCTAAAAAAAGTTCAGGGGGAAAGAACCTAGTCATTTTGGTCGGAGGGCTCGCCCTCCGCATCCATCGCCTTGAATCATGTTTCTACGGTGTCCCTCAGAGTTGCTACTTCTCCACTCAACATCAACAGTGCATCCTTGATCTCCTTCAGCTCGACCATCAGCGCGGCGATCTCGCTACTAACCAAGCGAGATGCTCCATGCTCCTTCACTGCTTTTTGTTCTGGCCTAACTGAACTGCCCTCCGGGTAGACCAGGCGGTGGCCACCTCTCTCATCAGCCTCGATGATTCTCCAACGCAAGAGGTGTCCAACGTCAAGAAAACGGGTCTCCGCTACCGCTGCTTCATCTGGGGTTTCAGCATTGAAATCTGTGAGTTTGTTCGCCAGAATGGTCACCAGTGGGCACAGGGAGAGGTATTTGTTGGTATGGGTTATCCCATACTGAAACTGCATCGCCGCGGTGAACCCGAAGTTCACCCTCTTCTTCTCCACCATGCACCAGAGCAGGAAAAGCTCTTGCTACGTGACCACATTAGAGCCCTCGAGTCGGCCATAGATATTGTACGCCAACCAACGATGGAATATCTGTAGGGTAGAGTCGCGAATTTCGTAGGATTTGCTGCTGTTTTTCACATACTTGGCTCCTGTCGAAATTTGGGACCAGTAACGGTCAATCTGACTTTGCCATTCGGGTGGGGCCATGGTCTCAGCCTGCTTGTACTCATCATCAAACACATCCTTATACTCAATCACCCCCAGGTGGATGTTTAAATCATTAATGGAAAGTGGGAACATCCTTCCCCGCAGCTAAAAACACAGGGTACCTGGGGTTTCAACCGTGTAATTTCCCTTTGGTTTGAACTCCACCGTGCTCATAAATTCCCCCGACAGTTGCTTAAACGCCAACCCACTCCAACCTAACACCTTCTCCCAACCAATATTTTTAAAATAACCATCCACGCGCTTTCTTATCCCAAAATCATCCAACACCTCAGTAATCAGAAAATACCATGGAGTTATTTCCCGGTTCAGCAGAATAGCATACCTCTGACTGTCTTTTGGTATGACCACCTCTGCTGTGCTAGGACGCACCAAGCCTTTGCGCTTCACAACCTTCGGCTTCGAGATGATTGTGCTTGTCACCAGCTTAGCAGGGGCAACAACATCTTTAGAGTTAGAGCTCTCCACAGTCTCAGTCTTCTCTGGCTCTGCCTCCATTGGTGTCTCCACCTCCTTGGCCTTTCCTTTCCCGGCTGCAAGAGGCTTCTTCTTCTTTTTGCTCTGTTCGCCCTTGGTTCTAGTCTTACTGCCTGCCGGTCCTGGTTTGGTTTTGACGGGCAACGGGGGTTTCGTAACATCAAGTTTCCTCTTAACTCCCGGCCTCTTGCTTTGTGGTGTCGGAATCTCTATTTCATTCTCTAGAATGGCTTCAGCACCCTCCCCCTCTTCAGCTTCTTCCTCTTCCGTTTTTTCTTCTTCCTCTCCTTCTTCCTCTGTATCTTCGAATGCGGTTTTCCCTTCTTGCATGGAGGTTTCAAGAATTTCCGGTGGTGGCGCTGTAACAGACCGCACTGGAGTTGCCTTCGCTGCCTTGCCCGTTGGGGCTCTCTTCGACTTCTTTGCAGGAGGCGTACGCTCAGGCTCCTCTTCTTCCCGCTCCTTCGGTTGTTTTGACTCAACGGTTGCTCTTGCGGTCTCCTGCCGTAAAACTTCAGCCTGTCCTCTGCCCTCGGGCTGAATAGTCAACAAGGGGTCTTCAGTGACCTTGGTGGAGGTCTCTTCAGAGGTGGTTCGCCTCGTAGTTCTCTTCGGAGGCGGTGGTTTGGTGTTCCTTCCTTTCGGTGGTTGAGTGCTTCCGGACGCCGTTCCTCCTTTAGTTTTTGCCATGGTGATTTGCAGAGACTAAAGATCGAATTTCTTTTTTCTTTTTGTGGGGAAGTTTGGATTTGTGGGGAAATTGGGGAACAAGGTTTGCTTTTAAAAGATGATCGACAGTTATGGAAATTTAAGGTTTGGAGAGAGTGGGGATCGTGGTGTAGCGGTTTTTTGAAGGTTAGGGTTTGTAGGTGTAAATCGTGGATTGAGGGGTTTAAAGAAGGTAAGAGTGACGGTTATGGCAGTATTTTGGTTTCTAAGGAAAGAAATCATGGCAAAATTTGAATTTTAAATTTTGCTGCGGAGACCGAAGGGTTCCCGTCAAATCGCTGCCTGCCGCTGACACTCCTACGTCAGCTTTCTTTGTAAGCCCTCAGCCAGAATATTCAAATCCCCAATCCTCCACCTACACTATTGGCAACGCAAAGTGGGCTCAAATTCTCCACTGGGCCTCCAACCGAAACTTTCTCGGCTCGACTTCCTGCAAGATTAGTGCATCCAAACAAAACAAAACAAACTGAAAGAATAGATACTTTGGTAAAGACCATACCGAAGAACAACGCTGGGTTGCCTCCCAACAAGCGCTCTTGTTTTCCATCTCGAGCTCAACTCTTTCTTCATCTTTCATTCGTACACAGGGTCAAGAAGGTGGCATTCCTCCTTCTCTTTCTCTACTTCAGCAAGTTCATAGTAGAGCTTCAAGTGATGCCCATTTACCACAAATGTATCAACTCCATTGTGATTGTACACCTCTATGCTTCCATTTGAAAAGATTTCTTTGATCACAAACGGTCCAGACCATTTTGAACGAAGCTTTCTGGCCATCATCTTGAAACGAGAATTGAAAAGTAAGACTTTTTGTCCTGCCCAAAACTCTTTCTTCTGGATCTTGGCATCATGGATTCTCCTGGTTCGCTCCTTATAGAGCACAACATTGTCGTAAGCCTCCAACCGAAGCTCTTCTAACTCACTCATCTGCAGCTTCCGTGTTTCTCCAGCTAGGCTCATATTGAGGTTTATTTGCTTGATTGCCTAGTACGCCTTATGTTCAATCTCCACCGGTAGATGACATCTTTTTCCATAGAGCAGCCTGAAAGGGGACATACCTATAGGTGTTTTAAAAGCAGCTCAGTATGCCCATAACGCATCTCTTGGGTGCACCACTTTTTCCAAAATGCTCTTTATCCCTCTGTTGGAAATCTCAGCTTAACCATTTGCTTGGGGATGATATGCTGTAGTAACCTTGTGTGTCATCCCCGTTTTTTTGGTCAGTGCTCTGATGGTGGCATTACAGAAGTGAGATCCTTGATCATTGATTAGGATCTTGGGTATACCAAATCTCTCGAACACTTATTTATTCGGCCACGGTGTGAGCATCATTGCTCACAGTTGTCTTGGCTTCGACCCACTTTGACATGTAGTCCACTGCTACCAAGATGTATTCGTAGTTCCTTGACTTTGGGAAGGGTCCCATAAAGTCAATTCCCCACATATCAAAAACTTCAACAGGTATGATTGGGATTTTCAGCATTTCATCTGGCTCTTCGGGCAGCTTTGTACCCACTTCCTTGCATCCGCAAATATAGTTGGCCAGTAAAATCCACTCTCTAAAATCCTGTGAGCCGTTCGCTTCTCTTCAAAATGTCCACTGCAAGTTGTTCCATGACACATATCCAAAATTTGGGCGTGCTCATCCTCTGGTATGCATCTCTGTATGACCTAATCTGATCCAATCCTCCATAGATATGGATCTTCCCAATAGTAGAATCGGGCCTGTACCAGTAGCTTCCTCTGCTCGAACCTTGATAATCCTGAGGGTAACTCCTTCGTGATCAGGTAATTAGCTATATCAGCATACCATGGCTCCTGATTGGTTAGTGCATACAACTTTTCTTCTTCTGTATGGGTGTATACAGAGTAGGGTTGTAATCGAATCGAATTGAAGCGAATATCACCATATTCGATTCGTATTCGTGAATATATACTAGTATTCGATTCGGTATTCGATTCGATTTCGAATATTAAATACGATTCGATATTCGATTCGATTTCGAATATTAAATACGATTCGATATTCGATTCGTTGCTATGTTCGAATTATTCAATTCAATTCGAGTATTCGATTCAGTTTATGAAATTACCTTAATTTTTTTTACGAATATTCGATTCGAAATTCTGAAGGGAAAAAATATGTTAAATAATATAGGTATATCTTCAATATATTTACCTAATAAACACACAACAATAACTAAACAATAAAAAATCCTCAATATAAGCCACAAATTCAACAGATTGTAAAATCAACAATATCCATCTAGTGCATACATCACGAAAAGTTTCAAATTCATCAAAATAACATGATAATAGAACAAATGTCAAGCACTCAATCTTCCACCAAGCTTGTAAAATTAAGTGGTGTTCAACACGACATAAAAAGGTTCTTCTTCCTCCTACAAGATGAAGAAAATAAATATTAGAGCTCAATTTTATGAAAACATATATATATATATATATATATATATATATATATATATGTGTGTGTGTGTGTGTGTGTGTGTGTTAAATAATAGAAAACTAACTTACATGTGACATAATGGGCTTCTTGATTCCGTGAAGTTGGCGAATCCAGTCTGCTCCACAAATTAAAATCTCTACCATATCAGAACCTAACCTTGAACGGTAAGGATCTAATACTCGACTCCCTGCACTAAATGTGGCCTCTGATGCAACAGTACTTATCGGAATAGCCAAAACATCACGAGCTAAAGTGGATAGAATTTTGAACTTCAATTCTTGAGATTTCCACCAAGCTAATGCATCAAACTCAGAGGCTACAGCTCCATCCCCATCTTGACTTCTAACAACCCCCTCATCCAAGTAAATGTCCAACTCCGATTTCAAAGGACCATTCACCTCTATAGTGTCTAGATACTCATCAAACATAGACAAACCACTAGGCACTAATTTTCCTTGAGATGTGGAGCTTGTGCATGTAGCAGAACATCTTTCTGAAGTAGTACCCTTTCGAGATTTTACATTATCAACTTCAACATACTCAAAGTACAAGTTATAGAATGCATCTCGAACCTTCATAATATTTGCACGTGCATCAACCTCATTATATATCTTATGGAAAGCAAAATCAACCAACCTCATTTTGAACCTAGGGTCAAGTATTGCTCCAATAGCCATCAAAAGATTGCAACTTCCCCAATATTTGTCAAATTTCTTCTTCATTTCTTTAATCATTACTCTAATGAACTCATCAACATGATTTTCCTTTTCATTCAATACATGCTTGACTCTCCAAATTACGGCAAGATAGACATTAGAAGTAGGATAATCAACTCCAGAAATCACATGAGTAGCTTCATAAAAGATCTCTAAAACATCAATGACATCCTTCACTTTCATCCAATCATCAATGCTAGGACAACAACGGTATGAAGGCTCTCTTTGTTGAAATATAGGAAATGCATCTCTAACTCTATATGCCTCAAGTAACATCTCATATGTAGAATTCCAACGAGTTGGACAATCAATGATCAACCTTTTCACAGAAATTCCTAAGTGGTGCACAACATCAGAGAATTTGTTCAACCTAGACTCTGATTGATTAATAAATCGCACGATGTTTTTGACATCTTCAATGATTGTCTTAATCCCAAGAAGACCATCTTGAACAACGAGATTTAATATATGTGCAGTACACCGAACATGAAACAACTGACCTTCCAATGGCACGGGAAATCTTCTGAAATTGGGGTTGATTTATACTCATCATGAAATGAAAACCATCACTTTCCACGACATTAAATGGTTGCTCACCCATTAAAATCCAATGGGCAACGACCTCTCTCTGCTTCATGTGATCATATCTGCTATCAGATAAAGGATTCATCTCAAACTTGGATTTGACAGGCTGAAATTGCAACGTCTTTTGCTTCTTCAAGTGAAGCTTCTTTTGCAGACACATTTTCAAGTGATTCCAAAGATGAGATGTTGTGCCAATAGACGTCTTAGCAAGAAAAGTTTTGCAATGTATGCATTGAAACTTTGTAGTCCCATCATCTGCTGTCACTTCAATGAAATCATCATAAGCTTTGGAACATTTTTTCTTTTTCTTCTTATCAAACACATTATTCACCTCCTTCTTGTCTCCATCTTTATCATCTTCTCCATCAATACCTTCTTGTTTATCTTTCTCCCCATCATCCCCTTCTATTATATTATCATCTTTATCATCATTTACATCGACCACTTCTTTCTCCACCTCATTCTCTTTCTCCATTGTCTCATTTTCTGGAGGTGCATTTTCTATTAAATTTTCCATCCTGTCAAAAGAAACGTTTTTCGAAAAACATAGTAAGAATTCAGCAAGTCAACAAGGGTTACTACAAATTATAGGCTTACTGCAAATTATATTAAACATAGCAAGTCAGCAAGTCAGCAAGTCAAAAGAAACGTTTTTCGAAAAACATAGCAAGAATTCAGCAAAAACATTTTCTATTAAATTATAGGCTTACTACAAATTCAACAACATATTTACACTATAAATTCAGCAAGTCAGCAAGAATTCAGCAAGTCAACAACATATTTTTCGAAAAAAAGGGTTTCTAAAAACATATTCCCCAAGTCAGCAAGAATTCAGCAAGTCAACAACATATTTTTCAGCAAGTCAACAACATATTTTTCAGCAAGTCAGCAAGAATTCAGCAAGTCAACAACAAGAATTCATCAAAATGTGCATCAATTCTCTTTTCACATTCCCCAAACTCTATACATCAAGAATTCTCGAATGTATACAATAAGCAGATTCTAGCCAACAGCCCAACACACAGATTTCTAACAAAATATGCTCACATGATTCAGACAGAGGGCGACCGGCGGCGTGCGACGATCCTGGCAGACGTTGACGGCAGCAGCAGATGGAGAGGCTAACGTCAACGACAGCAGCAGACGGAGAAGGCGACACAAGAGGTGCAGACGGAGGGGGCGGCGGGTGCAGACGGCGGGGCAGCAGCAGACGGAGAGGGCGACGCGAAAGGAGCAGACGGAGAGGGCGTCGTGGTACACACGACAAGGCAGCAGCAGACGACGGGGTAGCAGCAGACGGAGGGCGACCGGCGGCGTGCGACGAGCCTGGCAGATGTTGACGGCAGCAGCAGATGGAGAGGCTGACGGGCATGGCAGCAGCAGGCGGAGAGGGCAACG
Source organism: Salvia miltiorrhiza (assembly GCF_028751815.1). Lineage (NCBI taxonomy): Eukaryota > Viridiplantae > Streptophyta > Magnoliopsida > Lamiales > Lamiaceae > Salvia > Salvia miltiorrhiza. The sequence continues at coordinate 251,572 of NW_026651486.1, read as the reverse complement.
CTAGAGGTGCAGACGGAGAAGGCGGCGGGGTGCACACGACGGAGCAGCAGCAGACGGCGCGGCGTGCGTGGAGAAGAGGAGAAGAAGCGCCGCTGGAAGCTTGGAAATTGAAATGGTTTCAAATCTTTGGGAATGGGGGCGCGATAGGTAGAAACCAATTAGGGTTAGAATAGTTTTTTTTACTATTTTTTTAAAAAAGAGGGTTAAAAAATTAAATTCTACAAAAATTATAATTAAAATGTTAATATTCTATATATATATACAATTAGGATCAGAATAAGATATTATAAAATTATAATTAAAATATTATATATATATATGTATATAAATAATTATAATTAAAATATTATATATATATATATATATACTCCCTCCGTCCGCTAAAAGTATTCCATAATTACTATATTTGGCGTCCGCAAAAAGTATTCCAATTTCCTTTTTAAGCCATAGTCCCATCATCCACCTTTATATTTTATCCTTACAAACACTCTTTATTTACAAAAAACTCACCCCAAATTCAATCTCAACCACACATCTCATAAAGTGGTGGGACCCTTTCTCCACTATATCAACATCATCACACATTTTATTAAACTCCGTGCCCGGCCAAAGTGGAATACTTTTGGCGGACGGAGGGAGTATATTATATATATATATCGAATCGAATATCTACGAATATCGAATCGAATATCATAATTTCATATACGTATTTGAATAATAATCGAATCGAATCGAATATTTGTTATCGAATACGAATCGAATAATTTTGAATACGAATCGGGCAATTTCGAATCGAATCTCGAATCGAGCAAAATTATTCGATTCGTTTACAACCCTAATACAGAGTATAGCTTCACGTCTGGAAAAGTATTAGTAATAGGCATACTGTCATCTTCTTCCAGTTGCAATCGGCTCAAGTGATCCGCCACTAGATTAGCTGCCCTCTTCTTGTCTCTTATCTCAATGTTGAACTCTTGTAAAAGCAGGATCCATCTGATAAGTCGAGATTTGGACTCCTTCTTGGCCATCAAATATTTCAAAGCTGCATGGTCCGTGTAGACAATCGCTTTCGTTCCCAAAAGATAGGAACAAAACTTTTTCTATAGCAAACACAACTGCCAAAAGTTCATTCTCGGTAGTGGTATAACTGCACTATGTTGGGTTCAATGTCTTGGATGCGTAGTAGATTACACAACTCTCTTTCCCTTTCTTCTGCCCCGGTACTGCCCCAACTGCATGGTTGCTGGCGTCACACATAATTTCGAACGGTAGGTCCCAGACCGGGGGTTGGATAATTGGGGTTGATACAAACTTGCTTCTCAAAACTGTGAATGCCTCCTTGCAATCATCATCAAACTCGAATGGTACATCTTATTGCAAAAGCCTGGTCATGGGCTGAGCAATCTTGGCGAAATCTTTGATGAATCGCCGGTAGAACCCTGCATGACCAAGGAATGCCCGTATGTGCTTTACCGTCGTCGGGTAGGGCAGTTTGGCGATAGAGTCAATTTTTGCCCTATCCACTTCGATTCCCCTCTCCGAGATCACGTGCCCCAGCACTATTTCTTCTTTTACCATAAAATGGCACTTTTCATAGTTAAAAACCAGGCTTTTCTCCACACATCTCTTCAACACGAGCACTAGATGATTTAGGCAAGTGTCAAACGAGTCTCCGTACACGGTGAAGTCATCCATGAAAACTTCAATACAATTCTCAAGTAAGTCGGAAAAAATGTTCATCATACACCGTTGAAAAGTTCTCGGCGCATTGCAAAGTCCAAATAGCATTCTCCGATATGCGAATGTTCCAAATGCACAAGTGAAAGTAGTTTTCTCTTGGTCTTCATGTGCACAGAGATTTGCATATACCCGGAATATCCATCCAAAAAGCAGTAATAGGCATTATCAGCTAGTCTCTCGAGCATCTGGTCAATAAAGGGTAATGGGAAGTGATCCTTCCTTGTCGCCTCGTTCAGCTTCCTATAGTCAATGCAAACCCTCCATCCAGTTTGCAAACGGGTGGGCACCAGCTCGCCTTGGTCATTTTCAATGACCTGTATCCCCGACTTCTTCGGTACGACATGGACGGGGCTCACCCATTGGCTATCAGAGATGGGATAAATAATTCCCAATTCCAACAGCTTCAGGATTTCTTTTAGTACCACCTCTTTCATAACTGGGTTCATTTTTTTTTGTGAGTCTCGGACAAGTTTGGTTCTTTCATCCAAATAGATGTGGTGCATACACTCCGTTGGACTGATCCCCTTGATATCAGCCAAGGTCCAACCAATGGCTTCCCTGTTCTCCCGTAAGACTCTGACTAGACGTTCTTCCTGCATAAGGGTTAGATATGCGCTGATGATGACTGGAAATGTTTTGTCAGGACCCAAGTAAGCATACAGCAAATGCTTGGGCAACTTTTTGAGTTCCAGTACGGGTGTCTTTACTATAGAGGGTAGAAGCTTCTCGTTCTGCCCATACTGAGCCAATAACTCTGGTCTGCCTGTTGTTGTCCCTTCAATTGAATAGACCTCCTGGATCATATCCTTTATTTTCTGATCCACTACCACCTCAGTTTGCAAAGTGCTTTCTCGGAGAGAGTAAGGCTCCATGATAGCTTCTTTCATATCCTCATCCTCCATATGCTCTGCATCTCGATCGGTTAAGCCATACTGAATTACTTTTTCTATTGTATCCCCCGAACCAAAACCAATTCCCTGTTCTTGTACTAGAGTCTCAAACACATCGATCATGTCCTGCGTTTCTATTTCTTGCTTTCTCTTCATGGTTTCATAGATGTTGAACTCTTCCTGAACTCCATCAAACTCACATGTTAAGATTCTGGTCTTCATATCAATTTTGGTTCCAGCGGTCATCATGAACGGCCTTCCCAATAGTATAGCATTCTCTCCAGTTTCTGGACCGGTGTCCAGAACATAAAAGTCAGCTGGGAAGATCAAATCTTCAACTTTAATCAGTACATCCGAAACCACTCATTCAGGATAGGCGTTGGATCTGTCGGCCAACTGTATGACCACACGGGTATTTCTTATTGCCCCAATATTCAACCTCTTGTAAACGACCAATGGCATCACATTTATGGAAGCTCCCAAGTCCATCATCGCTTTATCCATGTTCATTTCACCAATGTTGCACAGAATGGTAAACATTCCTGGATCCTTCCATTTTGTGGGTAACTTTCGTTGGATCACAGCCGAAACACTTTCTCCCATCACATATCGGACCTCTTCCTCCATCTTCACTTTTCTTGAACAAAGGTCTTTCAAGAATTTAGCATACTTTGGGATTTGTCTGATGGCATCAAGTAGGGGTATGCTTAACTCCACTTTCTGGAACATCTTCATCATTTCACTTGCTTCCTTCTCTTTGGCCTTCTGTCTCAGGCGTCCTGGATAGGGTGCATCGGTTAGATTGCTACCTCCAACTTGTTCCGCGGTTGGACCATCACCATTTTTATTCAGATTTCTTTGGATCAGTTCAGCCTCAGCCAATAATTCTTCTTCCTTATCCTCTTCTTCTGTAAACTCAGTTAGCATGACTTGAGCATGTTCTCTGGGGTTGATCCCCATGGCTGGAAGTTTACTAGCATTCTCCTCCAGTTTGGCCACTGCTTTAGTCAAATGACTAATCTACTGGTTGGTCTGGTTCATACCAGCGCGAATTTTATTGCGAAATTTCTCGCTCTCTTTGACCATGTTCTCTATAGCTTCCTCCCATGGTGCTCTCATGTGTGGTGGTTGGTAAGGAAGTTGTTGTTGATTCTGATTATGGTGTTGTTGTGGTGGTCCTATCTGGTACTGTTATTGATGTTGGTTCTGATTATACTACGGACGCTGCATCGGTGCTCCCATGTTGTTTTGCTGCTGGGGTTGACCATCTTGCTTCCACTTGAAATTAGGATGATCCCTCCATCCCAGATTGTAAGTGTTAGAGAAGGAATCATACTTGCGTGGATTCCCATCATGTCCACCAAAAGCATTAACATCAACAATGTCCTCACCGAAGTTAGGACAGTTTTCAGATTGGTGCGCTGTAGCGTCGCAAAGGCCACACTGACGAACCTTCTTTGGTATAGTCAGACCCGAAAGAAGTTCTTTGAGTTTATTCATATTTTTCTCCATAGTTTTTTCCAGTTTGGACATCTCTTATTTTTCTTCACTGTTTCTCGGTATTTCCATATTTCTTTCATGCCCCTCATCGCGTGATTCTTCTGGTACCCAACAATTGAAAGATTTCCAGTGGAGTTTTACTCATCAATGATCCATTACAAGCTGCTAGGACCAAACTGCGATCATTCATCCGCATGCCCTTTACGAAGCTTTCCACTTGGTCTTTTGGAGAAATTTGATGGTGAGGACAGTTGCTCAGCATCCTCTTGAATCGTGTCCATTACTCATAGAAGGATTCTAGCCCATCTTGCCTTATACTGTGGATATCCCATCTCATTCGCTCCACTCTTGATGCTGGGAAGAATTCTTCCAAAAAAGCCTGTTGCAGTTGTGCCCAAGTGGTGACACTACCTGCGGGTAGGTCATACAACCATCTTCTCGCATTGTCCACCAAGGTAAAAGGGAAGAGTATCAACTTAACAAACTCTTGTTGGTCATCACTTGACTGGTGCATGATCGTCATCTCAAAATCTTGGAGATGAGTGTGAGGATCATCTCCTGGGTATCCATTGAACTTCGGTAAGATCTGAAGCAGTGAAGGCTTAAGGTCATACCGACGAGGTGCAAACGGGTTGTCTGGTAGAGTGATCCCGTTGGTCCTCAAGTTGAGATTAGTTAGGTTTGCCAACTGTTTAAGGGTATGCACCTGCTCGGCTTCTGCCATAGGTTCGCGTCTCGCTATCCGTGCTCCCGAGCGTAGTCAACGTTCAGTTCAATCAATATCAGGGTCAAACACCAATGCTCTTGCTACTCGACGAGTTCCACGCATACACCAGTAGCGGAAAATGAAACGAGGAAAGAACAAAATTGTTGTGCGTCACTCCCCGGCAACAGCGCCAATTTTGACACGCACCCGTCGTGCGGTACGATCAAAATACTTGTGTATGTCCTAGACGGACAATACACGCTCCTACTCCTCGCAACTAGAAAGAAGTCTTAGTAGCAAGTATAGGGTCGAATCCCACAGGGAGTGAGGAACCACTTTGTTCTCCAACGACAAACTGAGGTGTCACAGGTCTCAATCTGTATACTCTGCACAAGAAACTAAACAAAGATCAATAATAACATAGGGGTAAGGTTTAAGGTTAGGTCATAACTGTTGTCAATATTTGTTTCGGTCATAGGCATACTGACGACTCGTCCATGATTCGTATAGACTCAAGGCGTGGCCCAAAGACATTGAGGCGTTTCAAGAGGCTATACTTCACATTTAGGATGGTTGAGTCCATTGTGATCACTTGGTCCAAAGGTCACACAATCCCCGGTCACAAGGCAGTGCTTCACTCCTCCTTAGATAGTAGTCATACCCGTTACTCACCATGTATGACCCTCACCAACCTTCTCTCCCGAGGTCCTCAACTCTGCACTTTGAGTGACACATGCCTCCTGAACACAACCATTTTTGGCTTGTCAGCTGACCAGTCATAGACATGCTACGACGCAGTATTTACCTTCCTCGTTTGATAACCATGGCTTTATGCCTCGTCACAGTTGATGGGTAGTTCTAGAGAAGCCCAAGACTGAGAAAGGACAGTGTATCCCATCAATCCTTTCATCACCTTCTGGATCTACAACGCCTTTTGTTGACGCTGCTCAGCTACTCAGTCGTGGATATACTGGTTGTCACGCCCTGGTAAGCCTTGGCCTTTGCTTGACACGGACAACGTTTTACCGAACGGAGATCACCCGTTAGGCCCCTACTGTCCATGGCTTGGCACAGATCCGTATGGAACCACGAGACTCGACCGAAAGAACAAATGCCTCACGAATGTTTACATATTGACAACAATTATTTCCACCCCTTAAACCTCACCAAAGGGACTACTCACACATAGCAGTAAACATAAATGCAAAATGTAATAAACACAACATATAACATAAAGGAAATGCTTGAATTAATGAAAGAGTACCTAAGGCCACGAGCCTTAATTTGTTCCTTGCGTGAATTGAAAACAAAAGCAATAAAGTACTGGAAATATAAATTTTTAGATGTCACAAATCGACAGGATTCAAAGTACTAAACTATGTAAAAAGTAAAAGTTCAATTGGCCAAGAGCTTCTTCACGCTGCACGTCTAGTTCCTTTTATACTGCAGAATGGTAGGGAGCTAACCCTAGCTGCGCCAGCTTCATATCTTCATCAAGATCTTCTTTCCTTCCTCGGCGCAATCCTTGATTGATCCGATTGAAGATATCCTCCTGCTGCATGTTGGAGTCAACTTTCCCTTTATCTATATTCTTCCAGCTCCTTCTCCGCTCTTCTGCATCCTTCCATCAAATCTTCGGGATTTACTTTCCTTTTTCGGCTCCGACTGTCTGCTTCTCCTTGTAATGGTCAGACGAATTACTTCATTCGGTTTGACTCATACCAGGTGGGTTGCTTCGGGTTCCCGTGCCCAAGTTAGACTTGAGAGGTACTGCACCTAGGCTCCATACTGGTAAACATGACATTGCAATCTGGACTTGGTAATGCCATTCCGACCACATTTCCTCCTTTTCCGCTCCACTGGACCCTCCTTCCTTGACAACGTTGTTTTCCCCGGACAGACCTGAACTGACACAAAGAAGGGAAAAAAATAGGGCCAAATGGCCTAAAAGTCGAAGACGCATCAGGGTCCACCTTAATTAAAAATAAAAATAAAAATATTTCAAACGGTGTTAAGCATCGTTAAGTAGTAAGGGGTATTTGGTCCCGTTTTGCCACATTGAGATACTAAACAGCTCTGACCCTGACTATAAGGTTCTATAGGCGATAGAAATGCTAACGACGGGGGAATTTGGTACTTAACCCTTTAATAAATAATTAGAAAATATATATATAAAGTAAGAAGATGGTCCATCAAAATTGACCAATTCACCATATACACTAACTATATTTTTTTTCTTAATCATTGTTCCCTAAAGTGATGAGATATTACTAATGGGACTGGGGAATATTAAACATGTAGAAATTGGATTTAAAATTAGGGTTAATAGCCGGAAAATACACGAACTATCATCGGATTTTCATATTGCACATCACCTTCAAAAATAGCTCCAGAATACATCACCTTTTGATTTAGTTGTAATTTGCACATGGCGAGATTTTCGATTACTCTTAAGTTTGACCGGCGATGACGTGGACAGTATTTAACATTACATGGCATTACTCGTGGCATTTTTTACACGCTGGCAAGCCACGTGGGCAAAACAACGTCGTTTTGCCTAAAAATTAAATTGTCTACCTAATAACAAAATAAAAAAAATTGAAGAATCGAGCAATCCCCTCGCTCCAGCACCAGAAAACCGCACCTACGATTGCCCATCTCCCCTCTCCGACACCGACCTCACCACCCATTTCGCGCCGCCTCCACCAACCAAACCAATCGAATTTGCAAGGAAAAATCTGGGGCGCTAGTCGTCGGAGCAGATCTGGGGATTTCCCTCTTTTAACCACCGTTTTTCCACCACCACCGTTTTCCCTCACCTCCACCATAACCATCACCACAAAAATTTCCACCACCATCGTTTTTCCAAAGAAAATCAAAGACCAAAACTTACCACGGGTAATTAGAGTTATGAAAATGATTTTTTGATAAATCCGCAGGATTTAATCATCCTTATTTTCGCTTTCACCGCCACTTCTTCTGCGCCTCAACAAAAAATGCCATATCCACCGTCACCGCCGTCACGCAACCAAGCGCCAGCTATAAAATCGATTTCCAAATAATTAGGTTCGCGGTGATAGTAGCAATTCAGCGTCTTCCCTAACAAGCACACAGATCTAGGTTTCTTTTTCTGTTTGCAGATTTGCAGATCTAGGGTTTGGGGGCTACGCTGATTTTGTGCGGAAAGAAGGTGGCGGTGGTGTGTCTGGAAAAGGTGGCGGTGGTGCTCGACATCAACGTCGGTGAGGAAGAACGGGGTGGCACCGTTGTGCGGCCATCTGTGTGTGTGCATCTGCATAGAGAGAGAGAGAGAGAGAGCAGAAATCGTCAGATTTCCCTCTTTTTTGTTTTTTTTTGTTTTTAAATTTATACTCACTCAAAACGACGCCGTTTTGAATGCCGGTGAGTCCACGTCTGAAAATTCCGAGAGCCACATCAACACTGATCAAGGTGGTGGTCAACGCATGTGCAAATTACGACTAAATTAAAATGTGATGTATTCTGGAGCTAGTTTTTAAAGGTGGTGTGCAATATACAAATTCGGTGATAGTTCGCGTATTTTCCGACTATTATATAGCATTATAAAAATTAAAAATTTCAAACTACAATGTATTCTCCATCCTCTCCTTTAATTTACTAATTTTCTTTTTATTTGTTGTATTTTTTGGGTTTTATGTATATTCTTTATTTTTATTTTTATTTCTTTTCTTTATTTCTTATTGTTTTCAATTTTATTGTCTTTTTCAATTACGCCAAAAAAAAAGATATATTGTCAAATTAAAATTATTTAAAAATTTAATATTATAAGTAGATATAGTATATGAAAATATGATCAAACACACAAATAAATTTGTATAGTGCATAAAAATATATATTATATATAGCTCTTGAATGGATATACAAAGCTTAATTTTGAAACACAATTCTTCTTTCTTTCAAATAGGTGTAGAGGCATACTTGAAAATATTCATGATAAATTATTTTTTTATAACATACTCCTATTATTATTAACAATATTTAAACATATCTTTTGTGAAATAAAATTTTAGTATATATTTTATGATAATAGTATTTTTTTTAAACTTTAATATATTTGACTAATAAGTTTTGGAAATATATTATTGATTTATAGTAATATATGAAATATGAATATTAAATCAATAGTGAAACAAGTTTGTTTTGGCACACATTGGAGAATTTTTCATTCATGTAATAAATTTAAATTGCATATTTTATGATATAACTTATGCCGTGTATTATATGCCAAATAGTGAAACAAGTTTGTTTTGCCATGTATCTTATGATATATCTTATATGTCATGTATTATATGTCGTGATTATTAAATCAATAGTGAAACAAGTTTATTTTGGCACACAAACTGACAATGAGCATAAATAGGTTAATTGTGTGGATTTAATTGATGAAATTATATTTTTTAAGATCAGTCTTTTTATTCATTTGATTTGTTTATATTATTTTATTTGCTCTGTGTCGAGTTTAATTTGTATCATCCATCATAATTTATATTTGCCTGGACATTGCTTTAGGATTTATTAGTATTTCTTAGAGTATTTTCGCTCATTAGTCCTTGAGGATACGATACTCGTTTTTTGTTTATACTTCAATTACACTGTGTTAGTTGTGATATTTTTATAGCTATTAAAATAGTGATAACTATCATAAACTACTCTAGCGAGAGTGTGTGATTATTTATGTGATTTCTCATCATGACTGGATTAAAGTGTTAATTTAAATTAAGAGAGCGTTTTCGAAATAGCTTTTTTGAAGAAGGAAACGCAAAATTTGGCCACTAATTGAAAAAAAATACAAAATTTGGACATTTATTACGCGTAAAGACTGTTTTGCCCTTAATTAGGGCGGATTGGATTCGGGTCGAATTAGGGTTTGCGGTCGGGTTAGGCATATATGACACTATTACTCACTTATGTGCCAACTGAAAGAAAAAAAAAGTAAATTGGTACTTTTGGCACTATTAGTGCCAATAGTGCCATGCACGAATGATACTAGTGATCATAAGAGATAGTATATGACACTAATAGCACTAATATGACCATAAGTACCATTCGTGCAGCACTAAATAAGAGAGAGTATATGGCACTAATGACATTAATATGGCCATAAATACCATTCGTGCAGCATCCTAAATGGAGAATCTAAACCTAAATGGGGAATCTAAAATGATAATCTAAACCCAATCTAAACCCTAAATGGACAATCTAAAACCTATGGGGAAGTGTCCAAAATGGTCATATAACTGTACCCATCTAAATAATATCAACACACATTCTAAAAAAAAATATCAACACACAGGTTTATGACACTAATGGCACTAATATGACCATAAGTACTATTCGTGCAGCACTACATGAGACAAAGATATGGCACTAATGGCACTAATAATGCCATGTGTGCCTAACCCGCGAGCAAACCCGAATTCGGTCCGCCTTAATTAAGGACAGAACAGTCCTAAAATGTTTTAAAAATGTCAAATTTTGTATTTTTTTAATTAGTGGCCAAATAATGTGTTTTCTTCTTCAAAATGGCCATACGAGTATATTGTTTCTTGAATTAATATGTTGATTGTATAGATTTAATTAGCATAATTGCATTCCCTAGAACCGGTCTTTTATCTTTGTTTTGTTTTTGTTTTTTTTTTTGTTTTTTTTTATCTTTTACTTTTTGATGAGGAGTAATATGTGCAGAGTAGAGAAATGATACAAATCAGAAGAATCATCCTTACCAAAGGGATTTCATCCTCATCAGAGACGTCATCGTCGTCAGAGAAGTCCTCCACGCCAGAGAAGTCATCATCGTCAGAGAAGTCCTCCACGCCAGAGAAGTCATCATCGTCAGAGAAGTCATTCACGTCAGAGAAGTCCTCCGCGCCAGAGAAGTCATCCGTGCCAGAGAAATCGCCTCCATCAGAAGGATCGCCAAAGACGCGGAGGGTTTTCCCGCGTGAAGATGAAATTCCTGATATACCCTTCGACCACGCCAAGTGCATGCGATGACACCAATTTTACTATTTTACCCTTCCCTGTACCCTATAAATAGATCTTAGCTCGTGTATGACAATCACGCTATCATTTGCTCTTGAATACTACAGTTACATTTTGCTCTCGTGCTCAATTCTCCGATTGTTACTTCATCCTTTCCGATCAACTTTACTAGGTATAGTTTACGCCTTTCATTCCGTAGTTTAGGTGTTGGTTTCGTTAAACACCAACTGGCGCCGTCTGTGGGAAAGCTACTGAGCTAGGATGTGAGATCACGGTCGCCGGCGTACGCAGATCTGAAATTCCAATCGGATTTGCGGGCGTTGACACCAATCGAGCCGATAATTCGGACACCCAGCTGTTTTTAATCGGTTAATTGCGTCTTCCGTGTTAATATGTTTTTAATCTGCTATGATTTGCGTTGATTTATGTTTTTGGTGCATGGGGAAAGGTGGCGACGGGCATAAGTCAGGAATCGGGGAATTCTACGTTTATTTACCGTTTGTTTGGTTTAATTATTTACGAACGAGGGGTTTCCCTGTAGAATTGACGTTTTCATCACCGATCTAATGTTTTGCATGAGGAAATTGTGATGTGAGGTTCTGTTTTGATTATGTTGGGTGCTTTTTTCTTACGGATCTAGCGTTTTGCGTCGATGAACTGCGGATTGATCTCGTATCTCCGGTATCTTGGGTTTATGCTGTTAGTATACGGGTGTTTTACGTATAAACGGGATAATTGTGGGTGATCTCCATGTTTTTTCCGATAATCTTTGAATTATGCTTGTAGGCTGTTGAGTATTATTCTGTTTTTGGGAGGATGTGAGGTTTTGTTGTTAATTAGGGGCTTTGCACTGATGAAAGATTATTTCGCACTTTGTCTCTTTTTTCATGAACTTCTTTACCGTTAATTTATGGGTTTCGCACCGATTAATACGTCGATTAGTGTTTTGGTGTTGTTATCATGAGGTTTGTATTGCTGATGGGTGGATGATTTGCGTTTAAAAGAATAATCATGGATGTCCTTCATGCTTGCTTAAACTAATTTTCGTTCTATGCGTTGAATACTGCCTTACGCTAATAATTTGGGTGATGGTCGCGATAATCCTGTTGTTTATAGGCTTTGTGATTATTATAGGACAGGATCATGTTAATCTTGGGTTGATTGCCGTGTTAATCTTGTTCGTTTCCTTACATAGCTCTCGTTTATCTATCATTTCTAACGTATAACGCTAATAAGTTTGTTGGTGGTTGCCCTGTTTTTGCTTGTCTTTGGATTTCCTATTTTGGTTCTTTGGGTGCTCTGTTTTCTCCGCCGGACATTGGTGAGGGTTCACGGGGGAAACCACCGTTATGCGGGCTCTGTTTTCTCAATCTATGCCCTGGGTTTATTTCCCAGTGCATAGAGTTACTGCGTGAGGAATTTTTTAACGGTCTCTGTACCGGTAGCCGGGATTTCTTATTGGATTTCTTATATCGGGATTTCAATCGGCAACAGAGGGTTTATTCTTTTGTCGTAAGAATGGTTTCTCACTTTGTTTATGTATAGGTACCATGGGATCCTCTGATGCACACCGCAACCTAGAAAAGGAGTTCGACTCCGCTGCGCTCACCACTGAGGTGCCTACCTCTTTGTTCAACAACTTGCAGGGCAACACAACCTTCGCTACACCGCCGGGATTCCCCGCTGTCTCAGCTACTCCGCTGATGGGATTGAATGGTAACTTCCAGAGGTCTGCTCTGGTGACACCAGGATCAGAGGTGCCGAGCTTGGCCCCCACATCTGGTGGGGGATCGATCAACTTTGGGATAGCAGAGCAGATGATGGCCTTGCTCAGTTACGCTAACATGCGCCAGGCAATGGGAACTCCGATGCTGTCTATGGTTTCTACTGTAGCTCCCCTGGTTGGAGCAGCAAACCCGCAGGGCACTGAGGCCCCACCTCCAGCTGCTCAGGAGGTAAACACTTTGGCAATCAACAAGCAAGCTGTGATGCCTCTGGAACTGCAAGGGGACCCTGCTGACAGGGAAGTGGAAAGAAGACCAGAGGAGAGCCGGGTCAGACTCAACAGTGTTGTTAGAAAGGAGCGGGTTGACGAGTCTGATAGTCAATCCGTCTCCCTTGTGTTCGAGGAAGAGAGACCAAAGGAGAAGGCACGGTTGAAAAACCAAGTATCCCAGCTGAAACATCAACTCCAGGATCTGGAGGAATCACTGAGGGAGAAATCCCGGAGGGAGGACAGGGAACAAAGGTCAGGAAAATCACACCGGGTAGAGAGGTCCCATCGATCAGAAAAATCGCGCTACACAGAGAGGTTAGAGGAACGGGAGCTAGAGTATTCATCTGGCAGACCTGAGTATAGAATTCACAAACGCCATGCTCGTGACGCACCCAGGGACAGAAGGGAGCAGGGGAGGCATAAGGGGGACAAGAGGGCTAAAACTTCACGATTTCACCCCGCCAGCAACCGTAGTCCGTTCTCTGATGATATTCTGGCAGATACCCTACCCAGAAGCTACAAGCCCATCTCACTGGATTATGATGGCACTACCGATCCGGAGGTGCACCTCAATCGGTTTGAAGGGTTGGTCACGCTGCATATGTACACGGAGGGCATCAAGTGCCGTATCTTTTCAACTACTCTCACTGGACCGGCTCAGTTATGGTTTGGGACGCTTCCCCCGAATTCCATTCACTCTTTTAAAGATCTGCAGACTCGCTTTTTGCGTCAGTTTGCGAGTTCACGGAGGGTAGGAAAGTCAGCTCTTTCGCTGATGGATATTAAGCAGGAGCAGGGAGAAACGCTGCGGGAGTACACAGCAAGGTTTAATCTTGCTGCTCTGGAGGTGCCAGAGGCGGAATCGCAAATCAAAAATTGCGCCTATGTCCGAGGACTAAGGCCAGGGATCTTCTTTGACGAATTGCAAATCCGTCCAGCAAGGGATTTTGATGACATTATGGCAAGGTTGCCAGGATACTTACAGTTAGAGGATGCCAAGATGGCAAGAAAAGTGGAAAATGACAAACATAAGGTCAAAAAAGCCGAGGAAGCACCTGAGAGACAGAGGCAGCAAGATAGGGCCCCATTCAGAGGGTTGCCCCCGAGGATGTTACCACCACAGGGAGGAATGCCGTCCCATCAGCAACGCACAGTGAATGAGGTTACGCGATTTACTGAGTACACGCCCTTGAATAAACCATAAGAGGAAATTTTCCATTTGATAAAGGATCAGCCGTTCTTTCGGGCACCGGGAACCTATCGGACTGGGCCGCCACAGGAGGGGCCTAATAACAAGTTGTGTGAGTATCACAATTCTTTCGGACATTACACGAAATACTGTGGACATCTTAAGCACCAATTGGAGTTGCTGGTGCGGCAGGGATACCTCGACCAGTTCATCGACAGAGGAAATGAGGGTCAGAGGCGGAATGATCAGAGGGATCAGAGGGATCAGCGAGATCAGAGGGATCAAAGAAATAACCGGGATCAGCGACAAGAGCAGGGGAACAACAGAGATCGCAGGCTTGATGACAACCGGGATAATCGCAGAGAGGGGGCAGACAGGCAAGCTCCTCCTCCCCCCCCATACAGGAGGGAAGTTCACATGATTTGCGGAGAGAACGGGATGCCCACATCAAATCGGGCCAAAAAACAAGTCGTCAGAGCAGTCAAAACAGGGTACTATCCTAAAAGGGTCATGGAAATCACGAATGCAGCAGAAGAGCCTGCGATCACTTTTGGAGCAGAAGATATACGCACATTGATGTACCCGCATGATGATGCGCTGGTCATTACGGCAGACATTGCCGGCTGCATTATTCACCGTATTTTCGTAGATTCGGGCAGCGCTGTAAACATCTTGTATAAGGAATGTCTTCAAAATATGGGAATCAACGCTCATATTGAGCCGACAAACGCCCCTCTGTTTGGGTTCGGGGGAGAAATGGTCATGCCCCTAGGATATGTAGAGCTGCCATTGATTCTTGGCAGTGCAGTCGCGGGCAACAAAACAAGGATGGTACGGTTCTTAGTGGTGGATATGTCTAAACCCTCGTACAATGTCATACTCGGTCGGCCTGCTTTGACGGCGTTCAAGGCGATAATTTCTATGTTTCACTTGAAAATGAAGTTCCCCATCGGAGGGGGAAAAGTGGGAGAAGTTTGTGGTGATCAAACAACGTCGAAAGCATGCCACGTACAAATACTTACACAATCAGCGGGCCAAAAGAGGGAAAGAATGTCAGAGGGATCAAATACACGGAAAAAGGGAAAGGTGGGCGAGGTGCATGCCCCAGCAGAGGAGCGCCAAGAGCTGGCGGATTTATTAAAAGACAGAGACTCCACAGAAAAAACCGCGCTGGTGTCCACTAGCGATGTTTGCAACATGATTGAATTATTCCCGGGGAAAGAGGGTTTCCAGACTAAAATCGGGTCTGCCATGAGTGATCAGGTCAGAGAAGAGCTCATTGGTTGTCTTCGGCGAAATGCGGATGTGTTCGCATTCAGCACCGCAGATTTAAAGGGAATTGATAGAGGGTTGGCGGAGCATTGTCTCAACATGGATCCTAAGGTTAAGCCGGTGAAACAGCGGACAAGGAATTTTGGGGCTGAAAAGGATGCTGCAATCAGAGAGCAGGTCTATGAATTACTGAAAGTCGGGCATATTGTGGAGGTGCAATATCCAGAATGGATCTCAAACGCGGTGATGGTACCCAAGAAAACAAACACTTGGAGGATGTGTGTGGATTTCAGAGATTTAAACGCCGCTTGCCCAAAGGACCATTATCCTCTGCCGAGGATTGATCAATTGGTGGATTCTACTTCAGGGTGTGCCTTATTATCCATGATGGATGCATACCAGGGATATCATCAGGTAAAGATGAACAGGGGAGACATCGCCAAAACAGCCTTTGCCGTCTGTTGCGGAGTATATGGATGGAGAAGTATGCCTTTCGGCTTAAAAAATGCGGGAGCCACGTATCAGCGAATGATGGAAAAAATTTTCAGAGACCAACTTGCTAAGAATATTTCGGTATACGTGGATGACATGCTTGTTCGGAGTGTGAGGGCAGAGGATCATGTTTCTGATCTAGAGGAAATATTCACGGTGGTCAGAGACCATCGACTTATGTTGAATCCAGCAAAATGTACCTTTGGGGTCACAACAGGGAAGTTTTTGGGATATAAGGTCACACCTGCAGGGATTGAGGTTAATGCCGAAAAGGTCAGGGCTATCATGGAAATGACACCACCCAGAGGAATCAAGGAGGTGCAGACTCTGAACGGACGCATCACTGCTCTGAGCAGATTTATATCACGATCGGCAGAACGTAGTATGCCGTTTTTCAAAGTATTGCGGAAGGGAACTAAGTTTTTATGGACAGAGGAATGTCGAGCAGCATTTGAGGATCTTAAGGTATATCTGGCAAAGCTCCCGACTCTGACCAAGCCGGTTTCGGGAGAAACGTTGTATCTGTATATAGCGGTAGGGGAGGATGCGATCAGCTCTGTGCTTATCAGGGAAGAGGGGAGTCATCAGAAGCCCATCTATTTCGTCAGCCGAATTATTCAAGGTTCTGAATTGAATTATACAGAGATTGAGAAGGCTGCTCTGGTAGTCATGGTCACGGCGAGAAAGTTGAGGCCTTACTTCTTGTCACATCGGGTGGTGGTGCGCACTGCTCTACCTTTCAAACAAGTTTTGGGACGCCCGGATTTGTCTGGGAGAATGGTTAAGTGGGCTGTGGAGTTGGGGGAGTATGACGTGGACTATGAGCCGAGAACGGCGATCAAGGCGCAAGCGCTGGCAGACTTCATACAAGAAACAACTCGTCGTCCCGTCCCAGAGTTCTGGGTTGCTTTTGTAGATAGATCAGTAACAAAAGAAGGGTGTGGGATAGGGGTTTATATCACTTCACCGGGTTATGGGACATACCAGTTCGCCATCAAATTCACTTGTCGACTGTCCAACAATGAAGCGGAATATGAGGCCGTGGTCAGAGGGGCTCACATCTTGTCAGAGCTTAAGGCCGAGTGTGTCATCATAAAAACATATTCTCAGTTAGTAGCTCAACAGTTCTCAGGAAGTTATAGTATCAAAGATCAGAGGATGAAGGCGTACTATACCAAAATCAGCGAAATGAAAGAAAAGTTCATGGAATTTAAGCTCGAACAGATTTCTCGGGAGGAGAACACGAAGGCCGACCTACTGGCGCGCATGGCTAGCGCAGTAGAGCAAACTTGGAGCGACGAGATTATTTTACTCTGTGATACCAGAGAGATGGAGACTTCGCAAGTGTTCTCGGTAGAGATCAGGGACGATTGGCGGGCTCCGATTATACATTTTCTGAAGACAGGGGAGCGGCTGAGCAGAGAGTCCAATCAGAGGGCTCGCTATGAGAACTACTGCTTAATCAACGATCAACTCTTCAAACGATCTTTCACTCAACCTTTGCTAAAATGTTTATCTCCAGAGGAAGCTAATTTTGCTTTGCAAGAAATTCATGCAGGTTGCTGTGGTGGGCATACGGGATTTCGGGATCTTGTGCGCAAAATTATCCGGGCCGGGTTCTATTGGCCTCACATCAACAAGGAGGCCAGAGAGTTCGTCCGCAAGTGCGAAGCTTGCCAGAGACACGCCGGGCGAATCAACGTACCAGGGGAGCCTATGGGTGTCATGTACGCGGCATGCCCGTTTGACAAATGGGGCATTGATATAGTCGGAAAGTTGCCTACAGCACCGGGAGGAAAATGCTTTCATATCGTGGCAATAGATTATTTTTCTAAATGGGTCGAGGCCGAGGCTGTGGGCAAGATTGATGAAGTTACAGTGGAGCGCTTTATTTGGAGAAACATCTGTTGCAGATTCGGGGTACCAAGAATCATTGTATCTGATAACGGGACTCAGTTCATAGGGCAAATGATCGCGGATTTCTGCGACCGAATGGATATCACACAGCGTTTCGTCTCGGTGGCCCACCCACAAGCCAATGGCCAGGTGGAGCTGGCTAACAGAACCATTTGTGAAGGGATTAAGAAGAGGCTGAATCAGAGCAGAGGGAAGTGGGTTGAAGAATTGGATACCGTCCTCTGGGCTTATCGCACCAGTCCAAAGACGGCAACAGGGGAGGCTCCTTTCACGCTGGTATATGGATCCAATGCAGTGGTACCAGCAGAAGCCAGATTGGAATCATACCGCATTATCACTTATGATACGGAACACAACGCCGATCTTCGAAGAACAGAGCTCGACCTTGTGGAAGCACAGCGAGAGGAAGCTCAAATCAGAGCAGCAAAATATAAAAGTGTCATCAAAGCAGGGTACGACAAAAGGATCAGAGCAAGAAAACTGGTCAAGGGCGATCTAGTACTGAAAAGAGCAGACGCGTTAAAGGCGGTGGGCAAGTTTGAAGCAAATTGGGAAGGACCATTTATCGTTACAGAGGTTTTGGGTGGCGGAGCGTACATATTGTCAGATTCAGACGGCAGAACTCTCCCCAGGCCATGGAATATAAATACACTCAAAAAGTTCTATGTATAACTGCTATTTAGCAGGAGTAATCATTTGTAGACCGGATACTCTTTTTCCCCACAGGGGTTTTAACGAGGTCCGGGGCCATGATATCAATAAAACAGATATGTGGTTCTAGGGAATTCCCTTGTGTTGTTTCATTTGTTTCAATTTTTGCCTTCTTACATTTCATATGCTACTTAACATGTTCATGCAGAGCATTGCACATGTCACCAGAGGGGGGAGTAGGGTGTATACCCGTAATTCCCAATTTTCAAATTCAAAATACAAACTGCTTCTTAGCAGGACAAGGGAAAAACGAATACAAAAACTGCTTCTTAGCAGGTCAAAGGGAAAGCAAGCACCAGGGAGGGACGCCTTTTCTTCCACACTTCGAGTTCTCTTTCGCCGCCGAGACATGCTCATTCCTCAGATCTACTCCAGCTCCACCCCACGTCTGCAGAAGTATCAAGAAAAACAACAAGTCAAAATGCCAAAAAGAAAGAATACACAAGGGGAACAAACCAATGTCCAGATCCGGGGAATCAACGCCCAGATCTGGAGAAACAACGGCCAGATCCGGGAAACACGGCAATAATGCTCTCAAGCAAGGGAAGTCCGCTCATTACAACCACAAAGTTAGAGATCTGCACCAGAGGCACAGAGGAAAAGGGCGAAGCCTTCAGGGATGTGAATGTTCAGAGGGGAACTTCCCTTACTTGAGTGCCTTACAACCAAGCTAGGAATGGTTCAGGAGGGAAACTTTCTTCAGAAACCCTGGAGATAAAACTCTCAAACGGGGGAGAGTCCTGTCTTTTCAGTGTACAACCTCTTAACAGGACCCGCTTCCCCGATTGAGAGCGTTACAACCAAGATAGGAAGGCATTTTGAGCCAAGAAGACAGGAGATCTAGGGTTTGAGAGGAGAACAGTTTGGGGGCGGCGAAAAGAAAATAAGGGATTCTGAGCTAGGTCATGAAGGGGAGAAGGGTATATATAGAGACGGTATTGGGCCTGAGAAAGGGGCCAAGGGGTAATGGGCTTATGCGAATTCATGGGCCGGAGAAGGAAGTAAGAAGTAATTGGGCCAACATGTTCATAACAGAGTATTGCAAATGTCACCAGAGGGAGGAGTAAGGGTGTATACCCGTAGTCCCCAATTTTCAAATTCAAAAATGACTTCTCAACAAGTAAAGGGAAAAACAGAGGGATCACGCTCCAGCAGAGCAGAGGGAGCACGCTCCACCAGAGAGAGGGAAGCGCTCGTAAGCCGCGAACGTTGGTCGTGCCATCTGGGCCTTCCATGCTCCGCGCAGAGGGAGGGAAGCGCTCGTAAGCCGCGAAAGTTGGTTGTGCCATCTGGGCCTTCCACGCTCCACCAGAGAGAGGGAAGCGCTCGTAAGCCGCGAAAGTTGGTTGTGCCATCTGGGCCTTCCACGCTCCACCAGAGAGAGGGAAGCGCTCGTAAGCCGCGAAAGTTGGTCGCGCCATCCGGGCCTTCCATGCTCCGCGCAGAGGGAGGGAAGCGCTCGTAAGCCGCAAAAGTTGGTTGCGCCATCTGGGCCTTCCATGCTCCGCGCAGAGGGAGGGAAGCGCTCGTAAGCCGCGAAAGTTGGTCGTGCCATCTGGGCCTTCCATGCTCCGCGCAGAGGGAGGGAAGCGCTCGTAAGCCGCGAAAGTTGGTTGTGCCATCTGGGCCTTCCATGCTCCGCGCAGAGGGAGGGAAGCGCTCGTAAGCCGCGAAAGTTGGTTGTGCCATCCGGGCCTTCCATGCTCCGCGCAGAGGGAGGAATACTATTCAATCGTAAGCCGCGAAAGTTGGTCGTGCCATCCGGGCCTTCCATGCTCCGCGCAGAGGTGGCACATAATCGTAAGCCGCGAAAGTTGGTTACATCCCCCGGGTCCTCCATTCTCCGCACAGAGGTTGTCCTTAACCGTAAGCCACGAAAGTTGGTCGCACCCCCCGGGTTTTCCATGCTCCGTGCAGGGTGTTCTTTCAATCGTAAGCCGCGAAAGTTGGTCGTGCCATCCGGGCCTTCCATGCTCCGCGCAGAGGTGGCACATAATCGTAAGCCGCAAAAGTTGGTTACACCCCCCGGGTCCTCCATGCTCCGCGCAGAGGTTGTCCTTAACCGTAAGCCACGAAAGTTGGTCGCACCCCCGGGTTTTCCATGCTCCGTGCAGGGTGTTCTTTCAATCGTAAGCCGCGAAAGTTGGTCGTGCCATCCGGGCCTTCCATGCTCCGCGCAGAGGTGGCACATAATCGTAAGCCGCGAAAGTTGGTTACACCCCCCGGGTCCTCCATGCTCCGCGCAGAGGTTGTCCTTAACCGTAAGCCACGAAAGTTGGTCGCACCCCCCGGGTTTTCCATGCTCCGTGCAGGGTGTTCTTTCAATCGTAAGCCGCGAAAGTTGGTCGTGCCATCCGGGCCTTCCATGCTCCGCGCAGAGGTGGCACATAATCGTAAGTCGCGAAAGTTGGTTACACCCCCCCGGGTCCTCCATGCTCCGCGCAGAGGTTGTCCTTAACCGTAAGCCACGAAAGTTGGTCGCACCCCCCGGGTTTTCCATGCTCCGTGCAGGGTGTTCTTTCAATCGTAAGCCGCGAAAGTTGGTCGTGCCATCCGGGCCTTCCATGCTCCGCGCAGAGGTGGCACATAATTGTAAGCCGCGAAAGTTGGTTACACCCCCGGGGTCCTCCATGCTCCGCGCAGAGGTTGTCCTTAACCGTAAGCCACGAAAGTTGGTCGCACCCCCCGGGTTTTCCATGCTCCGTGCAGGGTGTTCTTTCAATCGTAAGCCGCGAAAGTTGGTCGTGCCATCCGGGCCTTCCATGCTCCGCGCAGAGGTTGCACATAATCGTAAGCCACGAAAGTTGGTTGCACCCCCCCTGGGTCCTCCATGCTCCGTGCAGAGGTTGCACTTAACCGTAAGCCACGGAAGTTGGTCGCACCCCCCGGGTTTTCCATGCTCCGTGCAGGGGGTTACTATTTAATCGTAAGCCGTGAAAGTTGGTCGTGCCATCCGGGCCTTCCATGCTCCACGCAGAGGGTTACTATTTAATCGTAAGCCGTGAAAGTTGGTCGTGCCACCCGGGCCTTCCATGCTCCACGCAGAGGGTTACTATTTAATCGTAAGCCGCGAAAGTTGGTTGCACCCCCCGGGTCCTCCATGCTCCGCGCAGAGGGTTACTATTTAATCGTAAGCCGTGAAAGTTGGTCGTGCCACCCGGGCCTTCCATGCTCCACGCAGAGGGTTACTATTTAATCGTAAGCCGCGAAAGTTGGTTGCACCCCCCGGGTCCTCCATGCTCCGCGCAGAGGGTTACTATTTAATCGTAAGCCGCGAAAGTTGGTTGCACCCCCCGGGTCCTCCATGCTCCGCGCAGAGGGTTACTATTTAATCGTAAGCCGCGAAAGTTGGTTGCACCCCCCGGGTCCTCCATGCTCCGCGCAGAGTGCTCAAGCCTGGATAGGAAGCAGCTTGGATGGGAAGCAGCTCGGATGGGAAGCAGCTTGGATGGGAATTGCGAAATCATTGACAGAGAAAGTAGCCAAATACTCGTTAGAGGAGGCGGTGAAATCCCTATCATAAAGGTCAACCAAATCCTCGTAAGAGGAGGCGGTGAAGCTTTTACCCAAAGAAGTCAGCAAAGTCCTCGCCAGAAGAGTCATCAAAATCCTCGCCAGAGGAGTCAGCAAAATCCTCGCCAGAGGATTTAACAAAGTCCTCGCCAGAGGAGTCTGCCAAATCTTGGCCAGAAGAGTCGGCAAAATCCTCGCCAGAGGAGTCAGCAAAATCCTCGCCAGAGGATTTAACAAAGTCCTCGCCAGAGGAGTCCGCCAAACTCTTGACAGAAGAATCAATCAAAATCCTCGCCAGAGGAGCCTTCCAAACTCTTGCCAGAAGAGTCAACCAAAATCCTCGCCAGAGGAACCTTCCAAACCCTTGCCAGAAG
Organism: Salvia miltiorrhiza; assembly: GCF_028751815.1. NCBI lineage: Eukaryota > Viridiplantae > Streptophyta > Magnoliopsida > Lamiales > Lamiaceae > Salvia > Salvia miltiorrhiza. The sequence continues at coordinate 229,251 of NW_026651486.1, read as the reverse complement.
AGTCAACCAAAATCCTCGTCTGAGGAACCAACAGAGCCCCCATAGCGGAAGTCAGAGAAATCTCGAAGGAGAAAATCAAAGAAACACCGACAACGAGCACAATGAGTCAAACCAGGCCAAGCACAAATTCAACATGAACGTGAAAACAACAAAAACAACACAAGTAATGAAAGGGAAAAAGCAGTACAAGCAGGGAAGAAATTTCATATAAACAGGCCGAGAAGGCATAGTTGCATATCAAAAACAGGAGGTAAGTATTAAGTCCATACAGACCAAAAGATTACAAAAATTTTATTAACTCAGGCAGGAGGAACGGAAGCATCTCTACCAATGGCAGAAGGGGCAGGAGCAGAGGCAGATGAAACCGGGGGAGGAACACCACTCGTAGAAACTTGGCCAGAAACGGCTCCCTCTGCGAACACGGGCAGCATGCCAGCTTCCTTCACCTCGGGGAGACGAACTCCCAGGTCCAGCAATTTTACAGCTTCTTGCACAAACGTCTTCTCATCTCGGTACAGGGTAAAAAGCTGATTCATCACAGCGGAGGAGGAAGCGGAATCTTCAGGGACGAAGGCCGCTAAGTCAGAGGGCAGAGGAGGCACCACACCATACTGAGAAAACCTTCGGGTGCTTTTGTTGGTGGGGTCCCGCAGCCGATTCACAAAGCCCGCCAGGGAAGCAGAGAAGGCAGGCGCGTACAAGGGAGCAGAGGGTACTGAAACAGACCCAACCCCAAAGGCGAAATAGGGAATAGCCCTCTCCAGCACTGGGTACCACCATTCTGGTTTCTTCGAAGAATCCACAGGGATCCCCATCAGCTTGTTTATCTCCTCATCTTGGAGGTTATCCATCAGGGCATGCAAATCCAGGGTAGCGAACTGTTCCGAGGTCGCCCCCGCCATCTCTAACGCCTTGGAGGCGGACTGCTGTATCACATAGGCAAAGAGGGGTCCGAAATCCTCCAAGTACTCTTGAGTCCGCTTGAAGGCTGACAAAGTGCCTTCCAGCATCAACCCCAGAAAGTGTTTGACCCTGCGGAGACAAGAAATACTCCAGGCGTTTGATCTCGCGCCCCCAAGACATAGGCACGATGCTGCGCCTCCACAAGCGTTTTCTTCCAAACCCCCGCCGGGTCTCCTTGGTAGGCTTCTTTCATATCCTCCGCCTTGAACCGGGCCAAGTTTCTCATAGGCCTTCCTTGGTCGTCCTGGTCAGTTCAGAAGCCAGAGAAGACTTTTCCACCTCTGCTTGAGCTAGCTGAGCCTTCAACTCAGCAATTTCTGCTTCAGCCTTACTCAGACGCTCCACCACCCCAGCGACATCATCATCACGCTTGGCGATGTCCGCCTGCTCCTTCTCCCTTTCTTTCTCTGCCATGTCGTAGTCGTGGATGCACTTAACAGCTCCCACATCCGAGGCCTCCACCTGCCAAGAAAACAAAAGGGGTTCCGACAGAACAATAAAAAGGTTAGTAACTTCGTTTTCTTTCTATGCATAAAAGTATAAGAAGTAGGGTACCTGAAGAGCCAACTGGCATAACTGAGTGGCTAAAGCTCCCCGGGGGCAATTGGCTCCACTTTCTCCTGGTCCTTTGAGTGGACACGAGCTATCAAGGCATCAATTAGCCCTTGACCCGACAAACTCGAGATCGGCCCAGGAACAACATCTGCTGGGTTCATCAGCAGGGGACACCACAGATTTCCCCTTGCCTTTTCCCCCGGCAGAAGCGGGAACTTTAGAGCTACCAGCAGACCTTCTTCGCTGGCCCCTTACCCTTCTCCATGGCAGACGAGAGAACTTTCGAACCACCAGCAGATTTCTTCGCTGGCTCTGGAGACTTGCTGGCCTTCTTCAGGCCCGCCTGCCTCTCTTTTTCACCGACGGAGATCAGGGAACCTCTCTTCCTTTTCTTTGATAATTCGGAGAGGGTGAACACCAGGGACCGAATCAGGCGAGGGAACTTCCATCGGTAATGTCCACAATCTGGACATCTCCTTCATCGGCACCAGATGTATCACCAGCGTGGGAGCGGCCACGCCTATGAATAAGGCTACCCGCATCAACCCCCTCGACATCAAAGGGGCGGTGAGACTTCCACATTTTCCCTCTGGGACTTCTACCACAGGAGGGAGGGCGACCAGCTCGGCCCCAATTGGCTGTTCTGAGGGGGCCTGTCCCAGAAGCAGAACCCCCGGTACCATGCTCCCCACTGGGAACAGGAAGAAGCATAGTGGGCAGATTGTCCCCCGCACTTCTTCCTCCAAGACATGTCTGCAAATCAAAAATGCTATACCGTTAGCATCAGGGTAACAGAAGTTAATGTATTTTTCTATCTCATATTCTTTACCTATTGATTTCTGTGGATATAGGGGAAACAGACCGTTGTATGCCAGAGCCGAATTATTCTCAGCAAGGTATTTACAGTCTAAAGGCTGAACTTTGTTCATAGCATTCAGACGGGCTATGACATCCAGGTCAAAGGCAGAGGGAGCTTCTGGGGAGGCTGGTCTATAATTAGTCCGGGAATGTGCCATTCTAGTTCCCGAACATAATACTCGCGCCAGGTGCCGAGAAGGGTGCGTACATAACCAGTAATAGCTCAAAAAACCGCCATCAGAAGAATTTAAAGAGGAAAGGAAAGAAGTGGGAAATCTCCGAAGACCCGCAAAGCTATACAAAGGATTGCCTTCGACATGCGAAGAGATTGGGTTTTGACAGAATAGTTTGGCGGTGTCCTTAACACGTGGGCTCGGCAAAGGATATGGAAGGCGTATAGTCTTCGGATGGCAGAGGGAGCAACTTGGAAAAAAGGAATATGAAAATGGTTGCCAGACATCAACCAAAAGGGAGGTAGGAGGGGAGCCTTAGGCCAGCGTCTATTTGGGCTTGCCAGATTGATATTACCTAGGGTTGCGAAGGCTCTCGGGAGGTGTTGAACTTTCTAGAGAAGGCTTCGAATTTTAAACCTTCGGGGGTGACGACATTTACGTGCTAATCTCTCAATCGCCGCGACATTAA